>NW_023265112.1:0-1330 GCF_013103735.1 Etheostoma cragini
CTAATACTGTATCTGAAGTCTCTTTATATAGACCTTAGTGGTCCCTAATACTGGATCTGAAGTCTCTTTATATAGAATTTAGAGGTCCCTAATACTGGATTAAGGAGATAATTTAATTGACTAGTGGATGGGAACTCAGGTAGTGAGGCGTACCTGTCGTCGTGGTTACTCCTGTTAGCCAATTTCCGAGCCTGCCGGTCCATCAGACTGGTTCTTGATCGAGTCTTCTTCCACGAGTAGTAGTACTTCACTAGACTGGAGATGGATTTATCTGGTAACTGAAGGAAAAAGTTACACTCATCACATGTACTGAAACCAATGTTACACCCTAGTTACACTCATAGTTACACTCATCACATGTACTGAAACTACTGTTACAGCAGCCTACTTACACTCATCACATCTACCGAAACTACCGTTACACCCTAGTTGCACTCATCACATCTCCAGAAACTACTGTTAAACCCTAGTTACACTCATCACATCTACAGAAACTACTGTTACACCCTAGTTACACTCATCACATCTACTGAAACTACTGTTACAGCTTTGTTACACTCATCACATCTACTGAAACTACTGTTACACCCTAGTTACACTCATCACATCTACCGAAACTACCGTTACACCCTAGTTGCACTCACCACATCTACTGAAACCACTGTTACACCCTAGTTACACTCATCACATCTACTGAAACTACTGTTACACCCTAGTTGCACTCATCACATCTACTGAAACTACTGTTACACCTTAGTTACACTCACCACATCTACTGAAACTACTGTTACACCCTAGTTACACTCACCACATCTACTGAAACTACTGTTACACCCTAGTTACACTCACCACATCTACTGAAACTACTGATACACCCTAGTTACACTCATCACATCTACTGAAACTACTGTTACACCCTAGTTACACTAATCACATCTACTGAAACTACTGTTACACCCTAGTTACACTCATCACATCTACTGAAACTACTGTTACACCCTAGTTACACTTACCACATCTACTGAAACTACTGTTACACCCTAGTTACACTCATCACATCTACCAAAACTACTGTTACACCTTAGTTACACTCATCACATCTACTGAAACTACTGTTACACCTTAGTTACACTCATCACATCTACTGAAACTACTGTTACACCCTAGTTACACTCACCACATCTACCAAAACTACTGTTACACCTTAGTTACACTCACCACATCTACTGAAACTACTGTTACACCCTAGTTGCACTCATCACATCTACCAAAACTACTGTTACACCTTAGTTACACTCATCACATCTACTGAAACTACTGTTACACCTTA
>NW_023265113.1:0-1398 GCF_013103735.1 Etheostoma cragini
TCAGCGACCTCCTCTCCACAACAGCTTCAAACGTGTCCTGTTGAATGCTGAATAGCTGAATTGCTAAAGCTAACCTGGCTTAAGTCGGTAAAAGTTGTAGAAAAAATTTAAGCGCTAAAGCTGAACTGGAGAAATAGCTTAAATCAGTAAGAAGATGTTGAAGTAGTGAGAAGAGTGGAAAAAAGCAGGAATGGTTTCAATTAAGTTGAATAACAACAATAATCTAAAAAAAGGCAAACAAAATCTAAAAAATTGCTTAAGTAAAAAATAGTTGAAAAAGTAGGAATAGTTTCAATTAAGTTTAATAACACTACTAATGTAAAAAAAAGTGGAAAAATTAAAAAAAAATTGAAATGCTAAAGCTAAGCTGGATAAATTGCTTAAATCAGTAAGAAGATGGTGATGTATTGAGAAGAGTTTTAACACTAGGTGATGAGATCCCACTGTGGGATTTGAACCCGGGTCTCTGGCACAAAAGGCACGTGACATAACCACTGCGCCACCACTGTAACATCTGCTAAACTAACGGATTTTTGTGAACGGTTTAAACGCCCCGAATACCTGAATATTTTGTGAATGGTTTAAAGTCTGAATCACGTCTGTAGGTGAAAAACTGTAAGAGGAGATGCATTTTGAGGCAGAAGAGGATTTGAAGGATTTGAGGCTTGCTCTCATTGACTGTAATGTTAAAAAAAAATTGTTTAAAAGCTTAATATTTGAAAAGTATAAATAGTAGAAGAAGTCCCACATGTGCTTGAAAAGCTGAAGATTGTAAATGTTGAACGGTATAAAGAGCAGAAAGTATGCAGAAGTTACAGAGCCAAAAAACTTACGGAATAATAGTAAGAAATAAGAAATAAAGAACCGAATAACAATAGTTGGAACATCATTCCAACTATACTAACATGTCTCTGTGTGTGTGTGTGTGTGTGTGTGTCTGTGTGTGTGTGTGTGTGTGTCTCAGATTGTGTACTTCACGGCGACCTTCCCCTACGTGGTGCTCATCATCCTGCTGGTCAGAGGTGTGACGCTCCCCGGGGCGTACGACGGCATCATGTTCTACATCAAACCTGATTGGTCCAAACTGCAGGAGGCGCAGGTCGGTTCGCTGTCACACACACACGCACACTGTCGTCCTGAGCGCTGCTTCTCACGTGTACTTGGTGGGGCCGTGAAGGCATCACGCTCCTGTGACCTTTGACCCTTTGACCCCTCTCCAGGTGTGGATCGACGCCGGCACGCAGATCTTCTTCTCCTACGCCATCGGGCTCGGAGCGCTCACCGCTCTGGGCAGCTACAACCGCTTCAACAACGACTGCTACAAGTAGGACACACACACACACACACACACGCACGCACGCACGCACGCACAAACACACGCACGCACGCACGCACGCA
>NW_023265114.1:0-1178 GCF_013103735.1 Etheostoma cragini
TTCCCACCTTGACCCCGTGTGGTGTTCAGGTCTGTGGGACATTCCCACCTTGACCCCGTGTGATGTTCAGGTCTGTGGGACATTCCCACCTTGACCCCGTGTGGTGTTCAGGTCAGGGTTAAGGTGGGAATTCACACCATCTTCTATTCATTTTAATACATAAACATTGTTGTTAAGACTAATAAAATGAATAAATGTTAAATATATGACATCATGTGTAGAAGGCTTCTCTGATTGGAGCTCACCGTGGCAACCGCCTCTTCCTGCTCCGTGGCGACGGTCGCCAGGCGCTCCCGCAGCATCCGGACCGACTCCCGGTCTCCATGGAGACGGGCGCTGAGCTCGGCGTTGTCGTTGCTCAGCTGCAGGTTCCTGCTGCTCAGATCCAGAACCTCCTCCCGGTACCTCGAGTTCTGCAGAACCACAGAAGAAGAAAGTTCAACCCTCGTGTTTTCTTCTTCTGGGGTTTCTTGAGTCAAAAATAAAAAAAACCCTTTCATTGACGTTATTTTGTCTCTTTCGTCACTTTTGTGTCTTTCCTCTGATGAGAGCCTTTTGAAATCTTCGTGGGGTTTTTCCCCAAATTTTGAAAGCTTTGTTTTCTTTTCTTTTTTATGTTTGTCACTTTTTTTTGACATTTTTATAACTTTTTTGGGACATATAGTCACATTTTAGTCACTTTTATTGACATTTTCTCTGTTTTTTCTTTTTACACTTTTTACACTAAAAATGTCTTCAACCAGTTGTTTCTTCTCCAAATGCTATAAAATTGACAAAAAAAACAAAAAAACAAACAACAATGAAAGCAGTGACCTGATTCTTAATTTAACATGCGAGGAGCGTTGTTGGGAACCATCCTCGTTACTATGGGAACATTAGTTTGACAGAAACCCAAATTTCTGATTCTGGTTTCAACTTCTAGTAACGACCGTGTCTCACCTCTTTGTGCAGCCTCTCTTCTTCTTCTCTGCTCCTCTCGTGTTCTTGCTCCATGTCCTCCAGTTTCCTCCTGACAGAAGAAGAAGCATATTGTGTAATGTAACCTGATAGACAACATTATGGGATGGATCCCTACAGAGATAGACCTTCTGTTAAAGAGGAAGATCCTTTTAGTTTAACATGAAACTGAAATCACCATCACCAAACCCACCAGACTCCATGTAAATAATCACTACTTT
>NW_023265115.1:0-3805 GCF_013103735.1 Etheostoma cragini
GCTGAAGCTAACTTTTAGACAGCTATAGCTAACCTTTGGACAGCTGAAGCTAACTTTTAGACAGCTATAGCCAACTTTAAGACAGCTGAAGCTAACTTTTAGACAGCTGAAGCTAACGTTTAGACAGCTGAAGCTAACTTTTAGACAGCTGAAGCTAACTTTTAGACAGCTGAAGCTAACTTTTAGGCAGCTGAAGCTAACTTTTAGACAGCTGAAGCTAACTTTTAGACAGCTATAGCTAACGTTTAGACAGCTGAAGCTAACTTTTAGACAGCTATAGCTAGCTTTTAGACAGCTGAAGCTAACTTTTAGACAGCTGAAGCTAACGTTTAGACAGCTGAAGCTAACGTTTAGACAGCTGAAGCTAACGTTTAGACAGCTGAAGCTAACGTTTAGACAGCTGAAGCTAACGACGGCGCCAGAAGACTCACCGCCGCCGGCTTCTTCATCAGGCTGACGGCCGACGCCTCCTGAGCTTTCTTCTTCTTGTCCTTCTTCTTCTCCTTGTCGCCGTACGTCCCTTTCACCTTGGCGATGACCTCGGAGTCAGTCTTTGCGTACTGTATCCTCTGGAAAACAACGGGGGTGTGGGGGTGGGGGATTCTTAATGTTATTATCGGCCACATTAAAGACTTGTTTACTGCGATAATGTAATAACTAATGAATCTAAATCAGTGTGTATGAAGTCAGGGGCAGGAATCACCTCCAGATTGGACCAACACACACATAATAAGAGATTGAGTATCGATACAGTATTACAACTGAAAACATCCCGATACTGCGCTGTATCGCCCCCCCCCCCCCCCCCCCCCCCCCCCCCCCCCCCCCCCGCCCCTATGAACGGGGGTAAACAGAAACCCGGCCTCGGTGCTCCTACCATGGGCTTGTTGTAGAAGGGGAAGCCCTGGAGTTGCCGGAGGGCGTTGGTGGCGCCGGCGAGCTCCTTGAAGACGACGAAGGCCTGGCCCCTCATCTTCGCCGTCTTCATGGCCACGATGTCGATCACCTGACCGAACTGGGAGAAGAGCGCGTAGAGAGACCGCTTCAGCTCTGCCAGAGGAAAGACCAGAAGAAGAACATCGTTACGCATCACGGGTGAGTCTTCCCCACCGAGGAGGTTCTGGTGCTGGTTGGGAGTCAGGGACACATATCGAACCGGTTCTTTGCACAAATAAACCTGGTTCTGGGCCAAGAACACGGGTTCCAACTCAGCACCAACATAGCGCTGGTCTAGAGATCAGGAGATCAGAACCGGTTCTGCAGGTGCTGGGGGGGGCGGGGTTATCATCAGAGAGCTGTTAATGTTAGCTTTGGACATGGATGGGAAACCAGAACCACCGTGGTCCGGGGAGGAAACCAGAACCACCGTGGTCCGGGGAGGAAACCAGAACCACCGTGGTCTGGGGAGGACACCACCGGTCTGCTGGTTCTCAGGATGGGGAAGATCCAGCTGGTTCTTAGAGAACTGGAGAGCAGAACCAGCACCAAACTGGCACCAGCACCAGAACCAGAACCAGCCCCTAGGGATCTAACTCTCTCTTCTAGCCGAGTAACGAGGGTTTCCAACGTGGAGTGAACGCTTGGTGTGACATTTAATCTATAACTTTAACTGTTACGGCAATAAGGGCTGCACAGTAAACGTTATCACTTATTTAAATCGTCATCGTAATAAACACACGGTGAAAGGCACTTACCTTCTTTCTTGACTTTGTCATTTATGTTGTTGATGTAGATGGTGTGATTTGGGCGGATATCCATGATGGCGTCTGACGACACAGAAAGAGAGGAACGTTAACCACAGAAATACTTCTTTTCTTTTCTTTTCCAAGCTCAGCTACACGACTGTTCAACAGATAGGAATCAGCTGTAATGTTGATGTTCTTCTTCTCTTTACGTCAATGATAAAAACTAAATATCATCCATTCATGAAGATGACTTTCTACGAACTAAAAGCGTTAAACACGCTGCGGTTGGAATCTATTATAAAATATAATAATAATTTAGAAAACGGCAAGATTCAACTCCCTTAAAAACAATTTGATTCAAAATGAGTCTCAGTGTGTAAATGTAGTTACTCTTCCCATGTATGAATGTGTGTGTGTGTGTGTGTGTGTGTGTGTTTATGTATGTGTGTGTGTGTGTGTTTATGTATGTGTGTGTGTGTGTTTATGTATGTGTGTGTGTGTGTGTGTGTGTGTGTGTGTGTGTAATGTGTGTAATAACAAGAGTGTAAATTGTAATTTCCCCTTGTGGGACTATTAAAGTATACATTATTATTATTATGCATGTATTGATATCCATATTGCTCATGTGGATTTGTTTATTTTTTATTTTAAATCTTCTTATCTTCTATATCATGTTATGATTGGTAAGAATTTATTTTTTTGTATATTTTTAAATGTGAAAGATATAAATCGATTTTGAATCTGTAGAGCTTGAATAGCGTTTTGAATCGATTTCTTTTGCACACCCCTAATAAAAGAGGCCCATGTTGTCTTTATAATCCTTTTATTTAGCATGAGAACACGTTGTTTTGTGTACAATGAACCAAATAATACCAAAATACTTCGATTACAGCTCCAAAAAGAAGATAATCTCATATTTGTTGATTTAAATTTATTTATAAATTATATATTTATTTTACTTATTCTTTCCCCATTTTGTCTGAACTTCTGAATACTACGTTAAGCAATATATTTTATGTATAAATCCTAAATAGATTCAGTATCCATCCATCCATCCTCCATTGAATGGGACATGAACTACTATGCCCACAAAAAGCCTCAATAAAACTGATATTATCGCATAAATCCCCACAAACTAGAGTCTAACTGGACTCAACACGCAGACCTAACAATGTTATCATCACCATGTCCCATTCTGATAGTTACTTTAACGTTTTGGTGAGGTTTAATGCTCAGTTTTAGCTAATATTAGCATACGCGACGTTAGCTCAACGCAGGCTCATCCACAACGTTAGCCTAGCATCCGTTAGCTAACTAGCTATTTAGCTAACTGTTTCTCGTACTTTTAAGTACTGTGACGCAGTTGTATCAGATATAAGTACGCTATGTACGTGTGTATAAGCTGTCCCAGCGACCCAGTACACACACAGAAGGATAAATATAAAGACAAAGCTGTTTACTGTGTGAATATTAAACTCACCTCCTTCTCCACACCGCTCATGTAAAGCAGGAAGCGCCGGTTGATGTTTTAACGAGAGTTACTCTCTACCGCCCCCAGCATGCCGGGAGGTGGAACTACAGGCACAATTACACATTACACGCAACCTGAAATATCAATAATAATAATGATAATAATAATAATAATAGTAGTAGTAATTGATAGTGTGTATTTAGCCCCAGTGGATCAACTACAGGCCGAATTTCACATTACACAACCAGATAAATTATCATTTTTTGGAGCTTTTTCCATCTTTTCTTGGCTTCTTTATGTAAATTATCATTATATTTTTATATAAAATATAATGGGGGGCCCAAACTTTTGAACCCCACTATGTGAAGAAGGAAAACACAGATTACAATTCAAAATATATCAAACATATGATGGAAAGTTCATTGTTGTGTGCCATTGCACATTTTTAGGCGGGTGTGTGTAAATCCTGGCGCTTTCTCAGAGGGTTTTAGTACTTTCGTGATAAAAGATCTGATTGTTTCCTCCACCTCTGCATCTGGAAAGTTGACAGTGTTTTTTTCCACGTTTATAATCGTTTTACTCCAATACACACACACACATACACACACACACACACACACACACACACACACACACACATACACACACA
>NW_023265117.1:0-959 GCF_013103735.1 Etheostoma cragini
GTTTCAGACCCCAGGTCTTTAAAGACCAGTATTCAGATCCTCTCTCTGTTTCAGACGCTGTCGGAGTGTGCACTCACGCTGAAGATGATTCATCTCAAAAGGGTAAAACCTGTTTTATGAACTAAGTGTAATAATGTTAATATCTTCCTCCTGTATTTGGACATATGTCTGAGTTTCCTATCGCTCAGTAAGTCTCGCGGTTTCTTTCAGGGGCCGGAGTTCATCCAGTTCTTGCAGCAGGACTATTTGCCCTCGCTGCAGGTCTCACCAGAGATCTCCCAGGTCAGCAACCCTGCATCATGACATCATGATTCGTCATGACATCATGATTCGTCATGACATCATGATTCCTAAGAAACACACAGTGCAGGCAACAAAGTTTGGACCCACCTTCTCATTCAATACTTTATCTTGAGGACTATTTCCATTGGAGATTATCTCTGAAGCATCAGAACTATGAATGAACACATGACGAATTATGGATTTAACAACGGTAGAAATAACCGAAAACATGTTTTTATATTCTGGTTTCTTCAGCGACCCCCCCCCTTTTTGCCTTTTTGACCCTTGGTGTTCTCTCAATGAGCTTCATGATGTAGTCCCTGAAATTGTCTTTATGTCAGTGTGTCCCTGTTTCTTACGTTGTTGTTGTTTTGTTGCAGGAACTCTGTCAAGTTCTCCAGCAGCCGGACGTCAAAGTCCTGAAAAACTACATCAAGGTACGTTGTGTGTTAACGGGGGCTCTTCTGTTATAAAAATATATTATCAATCATGTTATTTTATATCAAATACAAATGTAAATCATGTTATTTAATATTATATTTTCAATTATGTTCTTTTTTAGGTTTTTGATTATTTTATTTTTTATTTTTTTTTAATTGTTGAATTATTTTAGGTTTTGGATTTTTGGGGGGAATTATTTTAGGTCTTTGATTTTTTTTTTTTTTTTGGGGGGGGGG
>NW_023265117.1:1128-1933 GCF_013103735.1 Etheostoma cragini
TATTTATTTTAGGTTTTTGATTTTTTTAATAATTATTTTAGGTTTTTGATTTTTTTAATAATTATTTTAGTTTTTTTTAATAATCCTCCCGTGTGTCTGCAGGCGTTCTTCCAGCGAGCCAAGCTGTAGGAAATGAAACAGGAAGTTCACCGAGGACACAGGAAGTGGTCGTACATGCCACTTAACAACCAATTAAAGGGACCTTAGCATAGGAGCTGCTTTTGCACTTAAAAAAAGTAAAATGCGTAACGGAGTCGGTCTGAGTCGCGTCGTGGACCGGAGCTCGGCGGGCGGACTGAATCCCGCCGGTCGCCGCGGAGACGAGCTGTCCTCCAGGACCGAAGTAGCTCGGCCGGGATCAGAAGAGTCGAACGGGAAAGGACTTTTAGACGAAAACCCGGATCTGCGGGAGCGGACGCCGCCTGGAAGACGTCTGGTAATTACCCAGAAACCACCTGGACACCTGAAGCTCTGTTCCAACCTTCACGTTAGGAAACTACGGAAGCCCGGTCCCGCCAACGTGATGGAAAAGATCCTGCAGGTCGTTACAATGAGAAACCTTTCAAAGTAAGAGCTCAGTATCTCCAAATAGTGACTCAGTATCTCTAAATAGTGACTCAGTATCTCCAAATAGTGACTCAGTATCTCCAAATAGTGACTCAGTATCTCTAAATAGTGACTCAGTATCTCCAAACAGTGACTCAGTATCTCCAAACAGTGACTCAGTGTCTCCAAATAGTGACTCAGTATCTCTAAATAGTGACTCAGTATCTCTAAATAGTGACTCAGTATCTCTAAATAGTGA
>NW_023265117.1:1943-5459 GCF_013103735.1 Etheostoma cragini
GTGACTCAGTATCTCTAAATAGTGACTCAGTATCTCTAAATAGTGACTCAGTATCTCTAAATAGTGACTCAGTATCTCCAAATAGTGACTCAGTATCTCTAAATAGTGACTCAGTATCTCTAAGTAGTATCTTTAAATAGTGGTGTAACATCACTCAAAATAATGATGTAGTATCTCTAAATAGTGACTTCAGTGACTTAATATCTCTAATTAGTGAGCTAGTATCTCTAGTGACGTAGCATCTCTAAATACTGACGTAGTATCTCTGAATACTGACTAGCGTCACTCTAAAAAACGAGTTAATATCTCAGTATTTCTAATTATCTCTAGTGACGTAGTATCTCTATATAGTGACTTCATTTTAAGATACTAAGTTACTATGAAGATAATGAGTTGGTATATTTTGAGATATTAAGTCATTATTTAGAAATATTAAGTCATTATTTTGAGATATTAAGTCATTATTTTGGGCAAAACGTGATGAGTAAGTATCTTTTGAAAAACTGCGAGATACGGAGTCATTACTTTGAGAAGTTTCTCATGGTGATAACTTTCTGGTTATTGTAGTTTTTTCACCACCCTTCCATCTTGTTTCCCTTTCCTGGTGGGACTGGGCTTCCATAGGCCACAGTGGGACTTGTTTCTATGGGGGGGGGGGGTAGCTGCTGCCACAGAACAGACTGAAAAAGGGCTGAATTGTATTATTATTCTATATTTGGAGTTGATTTCTTTATTTTTAATTGTTGTTGAGGAATGGATTTTCAGTTTGAAGTGAAATGTTCTCACAGCGCGACGCGGTCCGCATCGTCCTTCCAGCTTAAATAAATAAAAACATGGGATTTAATTTCCTAAATTCCCAATTTAAAAGCCGATAATATCACAACCGCTCTTTATATTGGCCGCCTGAGTGGGATGGTGAGTCTGTTAAAGGTTAACTTCTGTTTTTTGAAACCCAGACCCTATTTTCCCGTGTTTTTGGGGTCTAAATGACTGATGAGAACAACAGTCTTTTGGGTTTTCTCCAACCTGGACCCTGTTGTCCATGTTTTGGGTCTAAGTGACTCATGACAACAGTCTTTGACGTCTGTATGAAGCGAGATGGCTGCAGTCTGAAACGAGCTCCGGTGTGAGTTAAAAGTCGTTGTCCAGCTTGTATTTACCTTCACTGAAGGGCTGTTTCTGCCTCTGACACTCAGATTAATGTTCTAAGTGTCTGACAACATTATGGGATGGATTTCTAAGGAGGTCGACCTTTCTGTTGAAGAGTAAGATCCTTTTTAAAAACATATAAACAGCTGCGACATCGCCTTCTCGTGACCCACCAGACTCCATGTAAATAATCAGTGATTTTTAGCATCGTGACGTACACTTCATTCAAAGTCGACAGAAACAAAATAAAACAATATAAAGCGTTTTTTGGGTCATCTTTCCACTTTTCTAACAATCACAGCTCTAGTTTTGGTTGAAATAAACAGAAAGTTACTGATTTACATGTGAACATACGTTGTCTCTATTCACGCTTAAAGTAGTGTTTTTTTAAATGGAGTCTGGTGGGTTAGAACTAGCGACTTCAGAGCTGTTTCTGGTTAAAAGGAAAGGTCTCAAAGATGTTTTTAAAGGTCTCTCTCTGTAGGGATCCATCCCATAATGTCATCAGACACTTAGAAGAATAATCTGAGTCTGTCAGCGGCAACAACACAACTTAATGGACCAAATGGATGAACAGGTGTCCTGCAGGGTCACAGATCAGCCCGGTTTGGTTACAGCGTTCAGGTCTGGACCAGAGTCAGGGTCCCGTGAGTCACTTACACACAAAACATAGAAACACAGGCTCCAGGTAGATTAAACCCCGCGGAATTACCCTTTAATTAAATAAAACCTGATAACAGTCCACGTAATGTGGCTTCTTCCCCAGAGATATGACACTTTTATCATTTCAGATGGAAATGAACATAAACCAGGAACACGATGTAAATAAGAGAATAAGAAGTTAAAACTTGTAAATAAAGTTCCTAGGTTTAGTTTTTATTTTCATTCCCATCTTGGAAGGTCCTTTCTGCCAGAAAATCAAGATTAAAAGAGAGAAATGACAAAAAGAGAAAATCCTCATGAAGTAAAACTTGAGAAAGTCAAAGTTCTGATTTACTAATAATTTGGATTTCGTGTCATTAGTTGAACAAACTCTTAGTTTTATACATGTTTTTATAATCTTTAGTTTTGATTTAGGAAGCCAGGAGTTAATTAAAGGGGAGATTTACTTTCTTAAAATCTTATTTAGTTACAATATCTTTGCAATTTGTGAAAAGCACAACGCTCTAAAGTTTTTTAACCCTCGTGTTGTTTCCCTTTATCAACTCGTCCTTGCAGCTTAAATTCCCCCAAAACATTTTTGGTGCTTTTTCTCATTAATTTCTCACTTTTTCCTTTCCTTTAAAAAAAAAAAAACCTGAGCTGGTTTAATAGGTTTTATTATTCTTATTCTTGGAAGTCATGGTCAACACACCTCATTTATATCAAATTATACATAAGTTTATAGTTAAAAAGGCAGAAATTATGAATTATTTTGACAGAGTTGAGATCTGAGGACGTTGAGAGGATCTCCGATTGTCAAATCAGAAAAAGGACAAAATAAATCACTTTTTGACGTTGAAGGGCAAGTTCGTGGTCAACGGGACGTCAACACGGGGACAAAGACGACATCTGTTGATACATTATGAAGGAAAATTGTATTTCAGAATTGTTTTTAAAACCCCAAATAAGTCCCGAGGGACGCGAGAGGATCCGGACGTCAAGACAACACGAAGGTGAACGTCTAAAGCTACTTTTAATGATTTGGATTTAGACTCAAAACATCTAAAAAATCAGACTTAAAGGTAAAAAAATATTATCTCAGTAATTTCTTTATTTCGATTATTTTATCTTTTTTTTTCTTCTTCTCGGCAGAAATGATCTTCATTAACCGGCTCCTTCATGTTCCTTCATGCTCCTTCATGCTCCTTCATGCTCCTTCATGCTCCTTCATGTTCCTTCATGTTCCTTCATGTTCCTTCATGCTCCTTCATGCTCCTTCATGTTCCTTCATGCTCCTTCATGTTCCTTCATGCTCCTTCATGCTCCTTCATGCTCCTTCATGCTCCTTCATGTTCCTTCATGTTCCTTCATGTTCCTTCATGTTCCTTCATGCTCCTTCATGTTCCTTCATGCTCCTTCATGCTCCTTGATGCTCCTTCATGTTCCTTCATGTTCCTTCATGTTCCTTCATGTTCCTTCATGCTCCTTCATGCTCCTTCATGCTCCTTCATGCTCCTTCATGTAGAAACGAGGGAATCTGCCGTGTACAGAAGAAGAATTTTATATTCAATCGTTGGCGACAAATCAGGACAAATCGGAAAAATTAATTATACAAACGCTTCGCTGGGAGCTGAAACTGAAGGAGCCGAAACGCAGCCAATCGGACGCCATCGAGCTGAAACGCAGCCAATCGGACGCCATCGAGCTGAAACGCAGCCAATCGGA
>NW_023265118.1:0-1310 GCF_013103735.1 Etheostoma cragini
GTAATGTTACTCTACAGGACAGATGTTCATCATCAGGTAGAAACAAGCTGTAATGTTACCCTACAGGACAGATGTTCAGCATCAGTCAGCGTCAACTAGACGTTCCATTGTTGCTGCTGACAGAATCAGGTAATTAGGAAACTGCCCCAAAAATCCTCATCACCACACCCACCAGACTCCATGTAAATAATCACTACTTTTAGCGTGTATAGAGCAGCATATCTCCACCAGACTCCATGTAAATAATCACTACTTTTAGTGTGTATAGAGCAGCATATCTCCACCAGACTCCATTTAAATAATCACTACTTTTAGTGTGTATAGAGCAGCATATCTCCACATTTAAATGGGTGAATTAAGAGTTCATTCCAACCAGACCTAAAAGTAAACACTAAAAGTGTGATTATTTACATGGAGTCTGGTGGAGATATGCTGCTCTAAACATGCTAAAATTAGTGATTATTTACATGGAGTCTGGTGGGTGTGTTGATGAGAATTTGTGAACAGTTTTTTGGTTTAACAAAGGAATTTAAAAGGTCTATCTCTGTAGGGATCCTTTCCATAATGTTCTTTAAAAACATCTCTAACTTGTGCAGCATGAATAATGCCAACTGAAGCTTTGAAGGTTTAATTTATTAATTTCCCTTTTTGTTTTTCTGAACTTGTGCTCTGACTGATGATGACAGTAATCAGGAAAGGAAAGGATGTAAAACCTTTTTCCTTTAAATCTGCTTCTATTTTTACTGGCTGTTGTCTCTAGCTACTCTACAGCGTTTCACATTGTGACAGAGCTGCACTGCTACTCTGGTCGGACTGAAGGGAACGACCAAAGGAAAAGGCTAAAAAGCTCTACTTAAAAACATCTTTTCTCTTCATCTCTGTACGAGACGAGAAGGCATCTGCAGCAAATGTCTATTAAAGGTACAAGCCGTGCTTAAAGGGACAGTAGCAGTCCATGCTCGGAAGACATCCGCCAACGTCTCTTTTAACTTTGTCTCAGACTTTGAGGCAGTATCCGCAGCTCATTGTCCCGAGGTCACCAGTCTCTGTCTCCGTCTCTGTCTCCGTCTCTGTCCGTCTATGTGAGTCCCTTCACAGTGCGTTGCCTCATGGCTGTGGGGCTTGCAGGGCGAGACCCGGGCAAGCTGCAGTGTCTGGACTTTTGGTTAAAGTTGCAAGATACATTTTGGAACTCTAAAGGGTCAGTGGTTTGCTCAGGGCAGGTGCAGGGGGCGTGGTTTGCTCAGGGCTGGTGCTGGGGGCGTGGTTTGCTCAGGGCTGGTGCTGGGGGCGTGGTTTGCTCAGGGCGG
>NW_023265118.1:1515-4922 GCF_013103735.1 Etheostoma cragini
TGCAGGGGGGGGGGGACTCCTTAAAGCTGCATTATATCTGATCATCATTTAGTCACATGACCTATTTTAAAAGTTATTTTTAGAAGCGGTAATCAGAAAAAATGCCAGCAACACCCTGTTGCTGGGGGCAGTGGGGGGGGGCAGTCTGTGTCTCTCTGTTGCTATGGCAGCATGATGGGAGTGTCTGAGAACATGGACATGATGGAGTCCGTCTCCCCCGCCCTCTTTGCCCGCTGCTCTGCTTCTAACAGTAACCCTGGACCCAAATGTCCCCCCGGCCCCGCCCTGATTTTGCCGTTCTGCTGCTCTTTGATTGGCTCCAGGAACACCACATGCTTGTTGGTACTGACCTTGCGTCCGGGGCCTTCAGTGGTTGCCGGCGGGGTCGGGGTGAGGATGGAGGATTGGGCGCTCCCGGCCCCGGCCTCGTTCCCCTGGCTCGCCGGGGCCGGGGCTTTGCGGCACGGCGGGCAGGGACACGGTGTCAGGTACAGGTACATGAGCACCAGCACCAGGCTCACCACGCAGCCGAGCAGGGTGGTGAACCCGGTGTTGAACGGCTCGTGGTGCTCGCCGTCGTGGTGCAGCAGCACCGTCACGTTGACCTCTCGCGTCTCGTTGCGTCGCTGATCCCGATCCAACGACATGCACCAGTAGATCCCGCCGTCCTCGGCACGGGCCGCTGCGATCGCCAAGCTGCCGTTGCCGTACATCTTCAGGGAGCCGTTGTTTCCCGGTGGCGCCACGTACTCCTGGTTCGGCGACACCCAGAGGAACGTCACGCGTTCTCCGACCAGACTCGTGAGGCAGTGCAGCAGCAGTCGCCTCCCGACCTTCACGGACACGCTGCCCTCCTGCGTCTTCAGCCCCGGACTCGTCCCGGTCAAGTTGCATTTCTCAAAGTAGCGTCCATGTTGGAAGAAGCGCACCGTCCCTCTCTGGATCCCGTACACCAGACAGGTGTACTCTTGTCGGAAGTCTGTCACAGAGGCAAAGCCTCGCCGTTCCCAGTGCCTGAAGAGTCCGTACATGGCGCACTCGCACAACAGCGAGTTGTTGTGAAGGTAGAGTCCTTGCTGCAGGGACAGGGGTAAGTTGGATATGTCCTCCAGGGGCAGCTTGGGCAGGCGGTTGGAGGACAGGTCGAGCATGGACAGGTGAGGGTGGCTGTGCTCCTGGAAGGAAAAGAAAGGGAAGTCTGTGAGGCGGTTGTGACTGAGGTAGGCCTTCCGGAGGCTGCCCAGTCCCGCTAGAGCCCTGCTCTCCACGTGGGCTAAGCGGTTGTTGAACAGCAGCAGTTCCTCCAATCCTGGCATGTCGAGGAAAAAATGCCGCTCCAGGACACAGAGCTGATTGGACGACAGGTCCAGGTGTCGCAGCAGAGTCCCAGAGGTGTTTCGAAACGCCCCCGGGTGAATGGTAGTCAGCTGGTTGTGTGCTATACGTAGTGTCTCCAATCGAGAGAGTCCCTGAAAGCCGCCGGCGTCGAGCTGCGCGATGCGGTTGTGGCTGAGATCCAGAGTGACGACGGAGACGGGCATGTTCGCAGGGATGTGATCTAGACCGGCGGCCGTGCAGCTGAGGATGTCCGAGGCGCAGAGGCATCCGCCCGCCTGCGAGGAGCCCGGAGACAGACAGATGGCGGTCTGGAGCGGACGCAGCTGGAGACAGACTAACAGCACAACAACAGACCAGCGTGACCGAGATGCTGCGGGGACCTGGAACCCCACACCCGGCATGAAACCACCAACATGCAACATGGTGCCAGCTTATATCTCTGGTTCTAGACCCGTCTTATAGCTCTGGTTCTAGACCCAGTTTATATCTCTGGTTCTAGACGCGTCTTATAGCTCTGGTTCTAGACCCAGTTTATATCTCTGGTTCTAGACGCAGTTTATATATCTGGTTCTAGACCTGGCTTATAGCTCTGATTCTAGAGCTGGCTTATATCTCTGATTCTAGACCTGGCTTGGAGCTCTGGTTCTAGACCCAGTTTATATCTCTGGTTCTAGATCCGGCTTATATCTCTGGTTCTAGACCCGTCTTATATCTCTGGTTCTAGACCTGGCTTATATCTCTGGTTCTAGACCGGGCTTATATCTCTGGTTCTAGACCCGTCTTATATCTCTGGTTCTAGACCTGGCTCATATCTCTGGTTCAAGACCCGTCTTAGATCTCTGTTTCAGACCTGGCTTATATTTCTGGTTCTAAACCTGGCTTATATCTCTCGTTCTTGACCCGGTTTATATGTCTGGTTCTAGACCCGGATTATATCTCTGGTTCCAGACCTTATATCTCTGTTTCTTGACCTTATGTCTCTGGTTCTAGAAGTAGACCCGGCTTATGACTCTCTTACTCTTCGCTACGCAACTTTTCCATCCTTCATGATTTCATGGTTGATTAATGCTCGATGATAGATTGTGGATTACAGTTTCCTAAAGCCGAACCAGAGAGGGAAGAGGTCTGGCTGAAAATCTTATCTTGAGGAAATCTTAATTCCTATTTAGGGCTTCAACTATCGATTATTTTAACAGTGGATCAGAGTTTCCCTAAAAGCCCAAGACCATGTCCTCAAATGTCTCGTTGTGTCCACAACTCCAAGATGTTAAGTTATTCTCTTGGAGAAGAAACTAGAACGTCTGTCACATTTAACGAGCTGCAGCCGGAGAACAAAGTCATGGTTTTACATAAAAAAAAGACTCAAACTAATGAAGCAATCTCCAGATATCTGGCAGCTGTCTGAGTAGTTAACCCTCGCAGCTCTGCTGCCAGAGTCCTCTCATTGTGACGGAGTATACGGAGAGACTGACACCAGGTTTTTATCTGCTGTCCCCCTTGCAGGTGTGTGTTTCTGGGTCAAAGATTTAAATGTCTCGTCATGTCAACACTCGGCTAACACACAAAGCTCATCTGCATTCAGCTACGTGGCACAACAACATCACCGCTCGCTGGTCTCTCTACGCCTCCAGCCCGCGCTCCGGCCCCCGCTTAATGGTAACCATCCGGGGGGGGGCCCAGCAGAAAGATAAGACCCTGGGTTGGAAGTCCAGGTCCAGGAGCCGGATGCTCCCTGCTCTGTGCTCAGCAGATGGAAGAAGAAATCAGTGTCAGAGTTTCAAAGATGATTATGATGTCTGAGTTTGTCGTCCATGTGTGAGAAGAAGAAGAAGAAGAAAGAGAAGACGCAGGTGTTGAAATGTCCTCCCGTGTCCTGCGTCCTATCCCGTCCAGAGGAGACAACGTGCATGACGTCCCGGGTCCTTTTTATCCCATACCTGCCCCGCTGTTCCCCCAACACTCAGTCCTCTCCGGGTGCTTTATCTCTGCGTCCTCGTCCCAGCCTCATGTGGACCTGGATCTGGTTTTGCAGAGACGTAAACAAGCCGGGCTCCAGTCCCCCCCCCCCT
>NW_023265119.1:0-1027 GCF_013103735.1 Etheostoma cragini
ATAAAAAGATGTAGCAAGGCATAGCAGAGCATTACAGGAAATAGCAGGACATAGCAGGACATTACAGGACGTAGCAGGGCATAAAAGGAAATAGCAGGACATAGCAGGACATTACAGGACGTAGCAGGGCATAAAAGGACGTAGCAGGACATAGCAGGGCATTACAGGAAATAGCAGGACATAGAAGGACATTACAGGATGTAGCAGGCCATAAAAGGACGTAGCAGGACTTAGCAGGGCATTACAGGAAATAGCAGGACATAGCAGGACATTACAGGACGTAGCAGGGCATAGCAGGGCATAACAGGACGTAGCAGGACATAGCAGGGCATTACAGGACGTAGCAGGACATAGCAGGGCATAACAGGATATAGCGGGACATAGCAGGACATAACAGGACATAGCAGGGAATAACAGGACATAGGACATAGCAGGGCATATCAGGACATAGCAGGACATAGCAGGTCATAACAGGACATAGCAGGACATAGCAGGACATAGCAGGTCATAGCAGGACATTACAGGACGTAGCAGGACAAAGCAGGACATTACAGGACGTAGCAGGACAAAGCAGGACATTACAGGACATAGCAGGACATAGCAGGCTCTAAATGGCAAGTTGTCCAATCAGATTTCCTGATTGGTTTTACTTGTTGTATTATAAATATTAATGTATCCCAACAATACCATGTTATTTTCCATTGCATTTGTCACATACAAACTTAAATTTTTTGTCTGTGTTTGTGTGTGTGTCTGTGTTTGTGTACATGTGTGTACATGTCTGTGTGTGGGTGTGTGTGCGGGCGTGTGTGTGTGTGTGTGTGTGTGCGCAGGGCTTCATGGTGGTCGGGGGGGACCTGAACTATACTGTGCAGAAGAGGACTGTTCTGATGTCCATCCATCCATCTCCAGTCATAAATATAGATTCGTACTCCTTCAGGACAATCCAGAACTTCCTTTTCTATTTCCCGTTGATTCTATTAATTTTCTATATTTTGTTTTGTAAATGTTGTTGTTAGGGCAGAGA
>NW_023265120.1:0-1401 GCF_013103735.1 Etheostoma cragini
TCTGGTACGTCCCCAGGTCAAACTCCACCTGGGGACATCATTAAAAGTATTTCCAATATTTAAAAAAAAACATGTAAACATCATCAGGAAAATGTAGTTAACCCTCATGTTGTCCCCATGTTGTCCCTCATTTTGTCCCCATGTTGTCCCCATGTTGTCCCCATGTTGTCCTCATGTTGTCCTCATGTTGTCCCCATGTTGTCCCCATGTTGTCCTCATGTTGTCCCCATGTTGTCCCCATGTTGTCCCCATGTTGCCCCCATGTTGTCCTCATGTTGTCCTCAAGTTGTCCTCATGTTGTCCTCAAGTTGTCCTCATGTTGTCCTCATGTTGCCCTCATGTTGCCCTCATGTTGTCCTCAAGTTGTCCTCATGTTGCCCTCATGTTGCCCTCATGTTGTCTCCATGTTGTCCTCATGTTGTCCTCATGTTGTCCTCATGTTGTCCTATATCAATGTTCTTTTTAATTCCCCAAAATAACATGATTGATTCCACCCAACGCTCTTTGCCAAAGTACAAATCTCTGCTTTCATTAATTTTGGGGCGTCTTATTAAATTTTATAGCATTGTAAAACAAATAAGTTAATAAGTTAGTGTTACGTAGTGTTGAAAACGTCAAAAAAGCAGCAAAATTGTTGAAAAAACATCAATTAAAAGTGTTGATTTTCATTTTGACGGGAAGACAACACAAGGGTTTTAAAGTATACTGTGTATATTATATATATATATATATATATATAAATGCCTAGAACGCAGCATTAGCAGTGTAGATGAACGGGTAAAGCATGCGGTCCACCTTGTCAGCCTGGGTGCCGCTCTGGACCAGGGCCACCCGGGCCTGGTTGTCGGCCCTGCGGGGGTTTGGGCTCACGGCCAGATGTTGCACCACAGAGCCCAGCAGCTGCCGGGCGCCGGCGTACTCATCGGCCTGCATCTCCCTGGACCCGTCCAGGACCAGGACCAGGTCCACGTTGACTTCTTGGGGGGCGAGGGCGTCCTGGATCGAGGGACACATCTCTAGACGCCTGCAGGGGTCTGAAGAAAAAACATCGAGAAGTCAACTAGCCGGGATGAAAGCTGGAGGAAGAGTTATCAGCTGATGGATGTTACCGAGCTACTGAGCATGTGCAGCTCCCAACAAAGATAGGATAGAAGGGACAGATGTCTCACTCTGGAGATAAAACTAGTGAGAGGTCTCACTCTGGATGTGGAACCTTTAAGAACTATAAGAAAGGTTCAAATCAGCTGCAGATCATCTAGAGATCCTGCCTTCCCCCCCATTGTTTCCGTCTAGCGGTCCAGGAAGTCTCTCTGTCCACCAGAAGACGCTCTACAACGTCCCTGTTAGTGATGGTGTTGCATAGTCTGTCCTCCAGAGGACGCTCTACAACGTCCCTGTTAG
>NW_023265121.1:0-1311 GCF_013103735.1 Etheostoma cragini
CAGTAGAGAGACATCAGTAGAGAGACAACAGTAGAGAGACATCAGTAGAGACATCAGTAGAGACATCAGTAGAGAGACAACAGTAGAGACATCAGTAGAGACATCAGTAGATAGACAACAGTAGAGAGACGACAGTAGAGAGACAACAGTAGAGAGACATCAGTAGAGAGACATCAGTAGAGAGACATCAGTAGAGAGACAACAGTAGGGAGACAACAGTAGAGAGACATCAGTAGATAGACAACAGTAGAGAGACATCAGTAGAGACATCAGTAGAGAGACAACAGTAGAGACAACAGTAGAGAGACATCAGTAGAGAGACATCAGTAGAGAGACGACAGTAGAGAGACATCAGTAGAGAGACAACAGTAGAGAGACATCAGTAGAGACATCAGTAGAGAGACAACAGTAGAGACAACAGTAGAGAGACCACAGTAGAGAGACAACAGTAGAGAGACAACAGTAGAGAGACAACAGTAGAGAGACAACAGTAGAGAGACATCAGTAGAGACAACAGTAGAGAGACCACAGTAGAGAGACAACAGTAGAGAGACAACAGTAGAGAGACATCAGTAGAGAGACAACAGTAGAGAGACAACAGTAGAGAGACATCAGTAGAGAGACAACAGTAGAGAGTAGTATGTAGAGTTAGTGTTGATTAAATCCCTCGTTAGTGTGTGAGCGTGACGCGGTTAAGACCCGGTCCTCGTTAGGAGCCGGACCTCGTTAGGAGCCGGTCCTCGTTAGGAGCCGGTCCTCGTTAGGAGCCGGTCCTCGTTAGGAGCCGGTCCTCGTTAGGAGCTGTCCCCCTTCCAGGGCTCGGGGTCTTCAGACAGAATAACAGAGTCCTGTTGACGCTTTGTTGTGACGCTGCAGGCTTCTTCTTCGTTGGTATGCAGCTCACATCTGCAAGACTAAGTGTCTCTGTTCCTTTCTTCTCTCTCTCTCCCTCTCTCTCTCCCTCTCTCTCTCTCCCTCTCTCTCTCCCTCTCTCTCTCTCCCTCCCCCCCCCCCCTGACCTTCTGTCCTCCCCCCTTCTTATGTCTGTCCATGCAGACACGGCTGAATACAGATCCAACCGGGACAGGATTTGTAGTTTTTGGTGCTTTTTTTAAACCCTTTAGTCACTTTTATTTCTCAGGAAATAACTTCCTCTCGTTCCTCAGCGTTAAACAACAGTTCAGATTTATAGAGTTCCCTTTATACTACAGATCCCCCATCACTGTGTGTGTGTGTGTGTGTTTTTGTCTTTGTGTCTGTATGTGTGTGTGTGTGTGTGTGTGTGTGTGTGTGTGTGTGTGTGTGTGTGTG
>NW_023265122.1:0-2250 GCF_013103735.1 Etheostoma cragini
TGTGTGTGTGTATTTATATATGTGTGTGTTGTTTTTCCCAGTTTAGGGGGTTATAAGGTATATTTTGTGTTTTGTCCTCCATGTTTTCTATGTTTCCTAACAGGCATCTTTAACCACATTTAACATTAATGTCAGTTGCTCCCTATTTAAAAAGCAGCCGTTTATTTTGTGTTGAGAAATTACACAAATAATCTGCATTAAAGCCGATTATAACACATTAAATCTCCCATAACTATGTTCACTTTCAGTTAATAAAGATATATTCACACATGTGTATATATATATATATATATATATAGGTTTGTGTATGTGAGCATGATCAGCTCCTCTGTTGCTTGGCAACAACCCTGCGCAGTTTGCACCATAGTTACCTAAAGAAAAACCTGCTTTTTATAGTGGATTTCAGTGCTGCTGCAGTTTCATTTTGACACAGACTTCCCCAATTACCACAGCCCTGTAACGTCTCTTAGCTGCTTTAAAACACACACAGACGGTCATTTCAGACACAATAATAAACAATAAACTTATATATTCACTCATATTCAGTAAATACACAATGCACGTGGGCGTTGACAGCTAGCTAGCACGTTAGCTGACAGTTAGCTCTCCACTCGTTGTCTAGCCGTTTAGAATGCTAACCCGATGCTAGCTCTGCTACACGGGTGCGAAACTCGGCGCAACACCGACAGAGAGTCGTAGCCTGGACAGACACGGACAGAGCAGGATGACAGGAGGAGGAGGAGAGGAAGAGGAGGAGGAGAGGAAGAGAGGAAGAGGAGGAGGAGGAAAGGAGGAGACCCCCGCGGTCCAAATGTGGCTGCGTGGCTACATATGGTAGCAGGCGTGGTAGCATCGGCTAAAAATAGACCCCGCATCACAGCTAACTAAACCCCGGCTGCTGATCTCGTTTCGCTGCTTAAAGCACGAGCCTGTATCCAACATGGCTCCGAGGAGTTTAATTATCCTTCCCAGGGAAGACAGCCCCCCCACAACCCCCCACAACCCCCCCACACAGCACGGCTCTAACCGCGGAGACGAGACGTTAAACCGACCGGCGTGACCTCCGCATGCGGCCCCGTCTGCCTCGCACCTTCCCCGGGCTGGAGCCAGCCACAGCCCGCCCCCCCTCCCTCCCAGTCCCCGGTGCTCGTGACAAATGTCCAAAAAGCAGCGACGTGACTGTCGGCACGATGAGGCATGTACAGGAGGAGAGAGGTGGACCGTAAACAATAGATTATGACCAGACTAACCCTGTTTGGCGTCCATCTTGAACCTTCGCTAAGCATGCAGCGACACGGCGGCTCCGAGGTGAGAGAGAGACGGAGAGAAGAAGAAGAGGAGGAGGAGGGAGACGGACATGCGCAGTTCGGCCTCTCTCGCTTTGGGTGGACGACTGACAGTTAAAAGTACTAATACTACACTGTAAAATACTCTGAAGTAAAAGTACTGCAGTAAAAGTGTGTAAGAATCATCAGGAGAATGTAGTTGAAGTACAAAAGTGAAGAAGAATCGTCCCGTTGTAGAAAGAATAAAGGACCCAATCAGCTGTTTAATGACATCATCATCTCAGCTGTTTGTTTAACGACGTCATCACATCAGCTGGACCTGGAGCCGTTATATTGTTGCTATGGTTACTTTACAATTTACATAAGATTATTAACTACATTTGTTAAATGTGCAGGAACCTTAATGTGGAAAGTAACTAGTAACTAGAGTAACTAGTAACTAGAGTAACTAAAGTAACTAAAGTAACTAAATTAACTAAAGTAACTAGTAGCTAAAGTAACTAGTAACTAGAGTAACTAGTAACTAGAGTAACTAGTAACTAAAGTAACTAGTAACTAAAGTAACTAAATTAACTAAAGTAACTAGTAGCTAAAGTAACTAGTAACTAGAGTAACTAGTAACTAGAGTAACTATTAACTAGAGTTACTAGTAACTAAAGTAACTAGTAATGAAAGTAACTAAATTAACTAAAGTAACTAGTAGCTAAAGTAACTAGTAACTAGTAGCTAAAGTAACTAAAGTAACTAGTAGCTAAAGTAACTAAAGTAACTAAAGTAACTAGTAGTTAAAGTAACTAGCAGCTAAAGTAACTAGAGTAACTAGTAACTAGTAGCTAAAGTAGCTAAAGTAACTAGTAACTAGTAGCTAAATTAACTAGTAACTAGTAACTAAAGTAACTAGTAACTAAAGCTGTCAGATGAAATGACTTTAAAATGGATTCACTTGGGGGGAGGGGGAGGGGGG
>NW_023265123.1:0-917 GCF_013103735.1 Etheostoma cragini
TGTGTGTTCCAGCCGCGATGAATCCAGGTCTCAACATGAACTCTGGTGCGATGAATCTTCCGTCTCAGCCGCTCGCTACACACTGCTTCCAGCTCTCCAACATGTTCCACCCAAACAGGTGTGTTACACACACACAACACACACACACACACACACACACACGTTAACCCAACGGCAGCTACATACACACGTTAACCCAATGGCAGCTACACACACACGTTACTTTGTTACTGGGAACTTCACTGTGTGTGTGTGTGTGTGTGTGTCTGTGTGTGTTTGTTTTTCAGTGAGAAGCCCCCTGGCTGGGAGATGGACATACAGCATGATGTCATTGAAGAATGTAACAAACACGGAGGAGTTGTCCACGTTTACGTCGACAAAAACTCTGCACAGGTATACACGCACAAAAATACACACACATACACAGAGATTTATTTTTTTATTTAAGCAGGAAAGTCCCGTTGAGGTTTAAAACCTCTTTTCCAAGGGAGTCCTGGCCAAGAGGCCAAAAGACGATCCGTTACATTAATAAAAGTTATACAACACAGATAAATAAAAACATTTACAATGTAAACAGGTCATTTCAGGTTCTCTCAATCTGGATTTAAAAGCATTTAAGGAAATAAGTTCAGACAATTTCAAGTCTTTTTGCAAAGAGTTCCACACAGAAGGAACGGAGACAAAAGCCTTTTTCACAGATTAGTACGGGCAACGGAACAAAGAGCAGCAAGATATCATCTGATCAAAGAATAGAACCAACACTTCTCCCTGTGATTAAACTACTGATGTAGGATTGCAACAGACCTAGCATGGCCTTATAGAACCAACACTTCTTCCTTTGATTAAACTACTGATGTAGCATGGCACCAGACCTAGCATGGCCTCATAGAACCAACACTTCTCCCTGTGATTAAACT
>NW_023265123.1:1084-2361 GCF_013103735.1 Etheostoma cragini
AACTACTGATGTAGGATTGCAACAGACCTAGCATGGCCTCATAGAACCAACACTTCTCCCTGTGATTAAACTACTGATTTAGCATGGCACCAGACCTAGCATGGCCTTATAGAACCAACACTTCTCCCTGTGATTAAACTACTGATGTAGGATGGCAACAGACCTAGCATGGCCTTATAGAACCAACACTTCTTCCTTTGATTAAACTACTGATGTGGGATGGCACCAGACCTAGCAAGACCTTATAGAACCAACACTTCTCCCTGTGATTAAACTACTGATGTAGGATGGCAACAGACCTAGCATGGCCTTATAGAACCAACACTTCTCCCTGTGATTAAACTACTGATGTAGGATGGCACCAGACCTAGCATTGCCTTATAGAACCAACACTTCTCCCTGTGATTAAACTACTGATGTGGGATGGCACAAGACCTAGCATGGCCTTATAGAACCAACACTTCTCCCTGTGATTAAAATACTGATGTAGGATGGCAACAGACCTAGCAAGACCTTATAGAACCAACACTTCTCCCTGTGATTAAACTACTGATGTAGGATGGCAACAGACCTAGCAAGACCTTATAGAACCAACACTTCTCCCTGTGATTAAACTAATGATGTAGGATGGCAACAGACCTAGCATGGCCTTATAGAACCAACACTTCTCTTCGTGATTAAACTAATGATGTGGGATGGCAACAGACCTAGCATGGCCTTATAGAACCAACACTTCTCCCTGTGATTAAACTACTGATATAGGATGGCAACAGACCTAGCATCGCCTTATAGAACCAACACTTCTCCCTGTGATTAAACTAATGATGTAGCATGGCAACAGACCTAGCATGGCCTTATAGAACCAACACTTCTCTTCGTGATTAAACTACTGATGTAGGATGGCAACAGACCTAGCATGGCCTTATAGAACCAACACTTCTCCCTGTGATTAAACTACTGATATAGGATGGCAACAGACCTAGCATGGCCTTATAGAACCAACACTTCTCCCTGTTATTACACTACTGATGTAGGATGGCCTTATAGATAAAAATATGCCAACGCCCTGATCTCCTGTTTGACAGCGATGGCCATTCCACTCTGGAATACAAGTCACAATGATGGGTTGGATTTTTACAGATAGTAATAAATCTCAGAGACGCATGGTCCACAGGGTCCATCTTATGCAGACACTGTGCTGAGGTGGTCCCATACACCATGTCACCATCATCTAAGACGGATAAAATGTTGCAGTGACGAGCTGCTTTTTTGCTTTA
>NW_023265124.1:0-834 GCF_013103735.1 Etheostoma cragini
GACGACGTCCGGGAGGACACACGACGTCCCGGAGGACAGACGACGTCCCGGAGGACACACGACGTCCCGGAGGACACAAGGCGTCCTGGAGGACAGACGGCGTCCTGGAGGACGGACGGCGTCCGGGAGGACGGACGACGTCCTGGAGGACAGATGATGTCCTGGAGGACGCCTGGAGGACGGACGACGTCCGGGAGGACAGACGATGTCCTGGAGGACGGACGACGTCCGGGAGGACGGACGATGTCCTGGAGGACGGACGACGTCCGGGACGACGGACGACGTCCTGGAGGATGGACGACGTCCGGGAGGACGGACGACGTCCAGGAGGACAGACGACGTCCCGGAGGACAGACGACATCCCGGAGAACAGACGACGTCCCGGAGGACGGACGACGTCCGGCAGCCGGTAGCTCTGTGATTTGTTTACAGATTCTTCCATGATGATGGAGTCTAAAGCTCCAAAGACTTTCCATGTTGTTATTGTTATGTCCAAATGAACTCCAGTCTCTCCTGATTGATGCGTCATCGGAGCTCGGCAGGTCAGCATCAACCTGCTGAACCGTTGATTTAATCCAGAATATCTCATTAAGACAGAAAGTGTAACGCGGGCTGCGAGCTCTTTGTGCATTGTATTTCCATTCTTCTCTGTTCTACAGAAGAAAACCAAAGCAAAGTGAATAAAGAAGGAGAGGAGCTCTCACTCCGGGCGATCTCCTCTAGAGGAGCGGGAGATGGCGTGTAATGAGACTCTGGAAGACGGACGGCCGGTCGGGCAGCGGTGATGGAGCGGGGTGAGTTACAGACGTGGTCGGGTCCGGTGAACAGGACCCC
>NW_023265124.1:1017-1970 GCF_013103735.1 Etheostoma cragini
GCTTCCATCCTGGTTAGATGCTCTGTCTGCTCTCATTGCTTCGCAGCCCAATCGCATGGCAGGTGAGGAACGAATTCTTCTGTTGATTCGTGTACAGGGACACGATTTTCTCCATTTGTTTCGTGGTGTTGAGCATGAATATTAAACTAATGCATTTCAATGGGAAGCATCTTTTATGATAACAGCACAATTGCGGTAGCCAGTATTGAAAAACCAAAAACACTTAATAGGAAGTTGGATGTGGTGATGGTCAAACGAAGCTGTCTTTGTTTTCTGAGATCACTAGATGGCGCTCTGTGTCATCCCTCTGCAGACGAAGGAGCTGCATACGATCCTAAACGGCTCCTCGGATTCATCTGTCAATCATTTTATAACCATGATAGACAGAAACTGACCGATTTTGGCAGCTAAAAGTTAACGAGCTGGTGTCCCCGGAGGTGTCTTCGGGGTCTTTCTAGCCTCTACAGGTGGATCTCTATCCAGCCTGGAGCTTGGGTCTTCTTTGGGGTCGTTGAGCATTAAATCCAAACTGTTAGGGCCAAGATTCAGCCACGTGACCTTCGTCATTATCTAGTTTTTAATCATCACTGCCACTAGCTCCGTACTCAGTGTCTGTGGTAGCGCTCCCATAATGCATTGCGAGTTTGTTCACCGCTGTATGACACGTAATTATACCTAATGTTTGAGTTAGAAAAGCAGAAATTATGAATTATAGAGACTAAAATTAAAGGAATGGATGTTGATGATAATCACAGACTGGAATATGTCAACTTTTACTCAATACTATTTCAAAAACACTTCCATTTGGTTTACAATGCTATAAATACATACATGAGGACAACGTGGGGACAACGTGAGGACAACGTGAAGACAACGTGGGGACAACGTGGGGACAACGTGAGGACAACGTGAAGACAACGTGGGGACAACGTGGGGACAACGTGAAGACAACG
>NW_023265125.1:0-242 GCF_013103735.1 Etheostoma cragini
ATCAAAGAGAAAGTTTATGTGTATATGCATTAATAAAAATAAAGTTGATGTGTGTATGCATTTATTAAAACAGAAAGTCGATGTGTATATGCATTAATCTGAAGTAAAGTTGATTCGTGTATGAATTATTCTGAGATAAAGTTTATGTGTATATGCATTAATACAAAATAAAGTTGATGTGTGTATGCATTAATTAAAACAGAAAGTTGATGTGTATATGCATTAATCTGAAATAAAGTTGA
>NW_023265125.1:516-674 GCF_013103735.1 Etheostoma cragini
TTTATTAATCAAAGAGAAAGTTTATGTGTATATGCATTAATAAAAATAAAGTTGATGTGTGTATGCATTTATTAAAACGGAAAGTTGATGTGTATATGCATTAATAAAAAATAAAGTTGATGTGTGTATGCATTAATTAAAACAGAAAGTTGATGTGT
>NW_023265125.1:725-956 GCF_013103735.1 Etheostoma cragini
TCTGAAATAAAGTTGATGCGTGTATGAATTATTCTGAGATAAAGTTTATGTGTATATGCATTAATAAAAAATAAAGTTCATGTGTATATTTATTAATCAAAGAGAAAGTTTATATATGCGTATATGTATCCACATACAAGACGTATATATGCGTTTTTCTGATATGAAGTTTAGGTTCATATGCATTATTCAAAAAGAAAGTTGATGTGTGCATGCATTTATGAAAAAATG
>NW_023265125.1:1207-1373 GCF_013103735.1 Etheostoma cragini
GTGTATATGCATTAATCTGAAATAAAGTTGATGTGTATATTCATTAATCAAAGAGAAAGTTTATGTGTATATGCATTACTCAAAAATGAAGTTGATGTATATATGTATTGATCAAAAATAATTTTTTTGCGTACATGAATTAATCTGAAATAAAGTTTACGTGTAT
>NW_023265126.1:0-221 GCF_013103735.1 Etheostoma cragini
CTTAGAGAAAGGGCACATTTGTTCTTATTACAGGAGGTTAATAAGTTCTTATTTTTGTACCATTGAGGTTGGACTAACCAGCAGTCCACCACCAGTCCTCCCCTCCAGCCCACCACCAGTCCTGCCATCCAGCCCACCACCAGTTCTCTTCCCCTCCAGACCACCACCAGTCCTGCCATCCAGCCCACCACCAGTCCTCTTCCCCTCCAGCCCACCACCAG
>NW_023265126.1:310-517 GCF_013103735.1 Etheostoma cragini
CCCTCCAGCCCACCACCAGTTCTCTTCCCCTCCAGCCCACCACCAGTTCTCTTCCCCTCCAGCCCACCACCAGTTCTCTTCCCATCCAGCTCGGCACCAGTCCTCCCATCCCGCCCATCACAGAACCACCTCAGCAGAAGCGTGGTAAGTTCTGTTGATAATTAGAATAGAATAGAATGCAAATCATGATTCAATTAGTAGTCATGT
>NW_023265126.1:612-787 GCF_013103735.1 Etheostoma cragini
ATGTTAAACATGTAATCTGTCTCTCCTTACACTGAAAAATTGGCCAAATGAAGAAATGTATTTAAATTTGGAGAAAAACTAAACCAGTAACTACTGTAATATGTAGGTCTTTATAACTTTTACTAAAGGGAAATATAATGTTTAAAAATTCTGACAGGATGATTGACTGATGCTG
>NW_023265126.1:797-1012 GCF_013103735.1 Etheostoma cragini
AAACTTTTGGCAAGTGAATTACTGAGATGGTATAGAGGCCATAATGTGCCAACAGAACAGCTTCAATCATCTATGATGATGGAGAGCACTGTTGCACATCCAAAGTCTGCTGTAGGTGCCTCATTTGTATCTGTAAAGAATTCACTTCAGTCTACTGTGTATATGGACAAGCTCAGTATGTGCATACACATACACACACACATCAAAATACATGG
>NW_023265126.1:1022-1183 GCF_013103735.1 Etheostoma cragini
TCACGCCCTATGCTGGCTTTTGTTAATGAATGATAATCAACTCAAAATATGGTGTAACTTAGCAAGCTTTCACATTCTGTGGTGAGCGTGGGTTTCTGTCTACATCACCAGTTACTTATTTCTCAGTTTGTTTAGGTCCCTGATGATAAAGATAAAGATAA
>NW_023265126.1:1365-1684 GCF_013103735.1 Etheostoma cragini
TTCAAAGAGTGCCCTGCAAAAGATTACAATCTATATCTTTAGAATTGTAATGTGATATGTATAAATATACGTAATTGGAATAGTGGTATTTAGACCAGTATTCATTGTATTAACAGCTCTTCACAGATTCATTTCTTTAATTTCAACAGATATGCCTGCAAAAAAAAAAAAAAAACTGAAGAATTCTGCAGCCTCAGACATGCCTACAAGGAAGAAACTGAGGGGGAAGAAATCAGCCAAAGGTTATTAAGCTTTCCTATATTTACATTTGACCATTTCAAATCAGTCTTCTACAGTGATTATTTTGTCTTAGCCAGAA
>NW_023265126.1:1707-1996 GCF_013103735.1 Etheostoma cragini
ATCATGTGTTGTCTGTCAAAATCATTTTCTAATACATTGATGAAGATGTATGAGGTCAAACTAATTACTTTTTTTGCTCTTTCAGAATGTGACCATGGAATCCAAGGAGGGGATCCTTACTACCCCGTGAAGAGAGAGATCCGCTGCAAAAAGCGGAAGGTTAGCTTTACAATAATTAAAAGTCTTAGCTGTACTCAGTGGAATTGCATCCCTAAACCCCCCAATTTTGATGTTTTTACAGGGGATCCAAATGAAGTTGGTGGAGTGGGAGCCCTGTTCACTCTGGTAT
>NW_023265126.1:2006-2554 GCF_013103735.1 Etheostoma cragini
CATAGTTTTGATTGGAATAACCTAAATCTCAGTACTTCAAAACTTCAAGTAATAGCCTTGGCTTGTATTTGCCGGCAGCTGTGGCTCATTGTGTCAAAGTGTCCCTAGGCAAGACACTAAACCCACACTTTCCCCCTTGTGTGTTATTGGGTGTGTGAATGCGTTGGAATCCAATCTCCAAAGCCTGTCTGCAAACAGTGCTGTATGAATGTGTGTGTAAAAGGGTTGTAGTGATGAACGTTGTAAAAGTGCTTTGAGTGGTCCCAGAAACTATGCAAGCGCTATATAAGTGCAAGTCCATTTAACATCCACAATTGCTTCAGCCACTTAACTGAATGGGTTAAATTTGGGATAGCCATCTATATGTGGCTTGCTTTTCATTTATTTTTGTACAAAACTCTTGCTCAAATTTAAATTAATTATAACTTGGTGCATGATATGAACTGGAAGGATAAAATTGTTTAGAATCCAAACTAAATAATGATATGTTACATGCTCCCTAAAGTTTAATTACGCTAAGCAGCGCAAGGGAACGGAGATGTACTTCA
>NW_023265126.1:2603-2797 GCF_013103735.1 Etheostoma cragini
ATCAGTCCCGTAAGAGGGCGGACAATTTTGACACTGAGCTTTTAGTTAAAGTTTTACAGTAGTTGTGTATTTTATCAGTTATGTGGTGCTTAAGGCAGATAAACCGGAGTTCCATAATAGAGAGATATATGTTAGACATAATCACCAATTTATTCTGAGCAAAGATTTCCTTTTTCTTTTCATTGAATTTTGAT
>NW_023265126.1:2832-3128 GCF_013103735.1 Etheostoma cragini
TAAAGGTACTTACACAAGTAATTCATGGCTGATGTAAAGACCTAAATTAATAACAATCTCTTTTTATTACAGTGGGAAGACTTGGCCGCCACAGTGGGTGACAGAGGAGAACACCACCAATTAAGGATTTGTTCAATCCCATTGTTTTGTTCTATTAACTATGTTATACAGTTAATTAAAAAAATTAAAAAACCTGAAAGACTCCCACTTTGTAGCAAACCAGAGAACACATGCTGTGTTTGCAAAAGCTTGACAGATCATCTCTTTCCTTAAGACATAGATAGATAGACAGATAG
>NW_023265127.1:0-2000 GCF_013103735.1 Etheostoma cragini
CACACACACACACACAGAGACACACACACACACACAAAGACACACACACACACTCTCACAGACACACACACACACACACACACACACACACACACACACACATACATACTTTTCCGATATTATATTTTAATTTTATTTTTAAATATTTTTTTAATATTCTTAGATATTTTCCAGATATTATTTAGGGATATTTGACATAAAATAAAATTTTCCCACATTTTTTGCAGATATTATCTCTTTAGATATATTTTTTGGGATATATCTTGTTAGTTAAAGTACTTGAAGTAAAATATCTTCCTGATATTTTTAAATATTTTAAATATTTTTCTAATAGCCTATTCTTTCACATTTTTTAAAGATATTTCCAAGATATTATTTTTGGATATTTTGACTTTTCTTTTTTTTTTTTTTATAAGTCCTGATTTTTTCCACATTTTTTGCAGATATTATATTTTAAACATTACATTTTAAGATACTTTCTGACTCTTTCACTCTAATAAAAATATTTAACTAATTATTAATCACTTCCCAAAGTGAATCATGACGACTCCTCTAACTTTTAGGGACTACTTTTTCTACTTCCCGCCTCCCTGTGAGCTCCCACCGTACCACCACCCATTCATATTTTTATCCTAAAACCCAGAGGGGCTTCCGCCGGTGCCGGTGCGGGTCTCACCCCCCTTGCAGGGCGTCCGGTGCTGGCTGTGCTGAGCCCGGTACCCCTCGATCACCTCCCACTCTCCGTTGTCCCTCTTTAAGGGGAAGCTGACGCTCAGGACGTGGTTGCACGGCTTGATGATCCGCAGGATCCCGCGGACGCGCTTCTTCTTCTGCTCGGGGGTCTCGCGGGTCCTCAGACCCTCCACGAGCTTGTCCTCCACGATGGCGGCGCCCCGGTCGAAGAAGCCCTCCACCATGGTGAAGAAGTTCGGGTCGTCGTGCCGGTCCGCGGCCTGGCTGTAGCCGCGGCGGCGAAGCGGAAACGCGGACGCGGCAGCCGCCGCCGGGAGAGCGGCGTCAACGGCAGCGGAACCAACGGCTCCAGCGGCAGGGGCGGCGCGGCGCGCTCCCCGGGCGAGAAACCCTCCGATGAACCGGTACATATTCAGTGTTTTGAAAGACTTTACCCGTCGTGTGAGGTGGAGAGAGTTTGGGAAGGAAAAGCCGAGGTAGAAGTGGAGACGGGACTCCAAAAAGTTGTGCCGCGGCGGCGGCTCCTCCTTCCTGCCGCCGCCCCTTCCTGCTGCGTGACAGGCGTCGCACGAAGGTACAACCGTTGCCGCATTTTCAACCGTTAAAACTTGTTTTTACTCGACTGTACTGAACACAAAAGCAAGCTGAATGCTCACAAAGATGGAAAAAGTAAAGATTACATCTTCGACGTGTTTATTTTTGTACTTATTTGACACATTTCCGTGAATCTACGGTTGGTTTAAGCTAACGTAAAGCTACATAAGATTGGTGTAGGTTTAACTTCCGGTTACGAAATACAAAATAAAAGCATAAGCGCTAAACTTTAGAAGAGGCGTTAAATCACTACTTTTTCCTGGGGAGTCTGGTTAGTGTCAGTTATCTCACTTATCCGTGATAAGCTCTCAATAAATGTATTTAACACTTTAACCCACCAGACTCCATGTAAATAATCCCTACTTTTGTCATCGTAAAACACACTTAATTCAAAGTGGACAGAAACTAAATAAAACTACCAAAAGCCGTCTTGGTTCATCTTTCCACTGTTCCAACAATCACCACTCTGGTCTGGTTGGAATAAACTCTTAATTCACCCATTTACATGTGAAGATATGCTGCTCTATACACGCTAGAAGTAGTGATTATTTACATGGAGTGTGGTGGAGATATGCTGCTCTATACACGCTAGAAGTAGTGATTATTTACATGGAGTCTGGTGGAGATATGCTGCCCTATACACGCTAAAAGTAGTGATTATTTACATGGGGTCTGGTGGAGATATGCTGCTCTATACATGCTAAAAGTAGTGA
>NW_023265128.1:0-1998 GCF_013103735.1 Etheostoma cragini
GTGTGTGTGTGTGTGTGTGTGTGTGTGTGTGTGTGTGTCTCTGTCTGTGTGTGTGTGTTTGTGTACTAACAGCTCTTCTCTTGGGTGTCAGCAGCGGCCTGTTATTGGGTTTCTGTTGAAGGCAGCAGGTGTTACACAGGTGTCGACCCGCAGCGTCTCTGCTCCACAGGGGGGCGCTGCTCGTCCCACAGCTCACACACTCCCGCTGCTCTGAACAGACACACACACACACACACACACACACACACACAAACATCCTGTGACACAACGCTCACATATGTCTTAAAATCTCAGTTTTTCCGTACGACAGCGTTTAATAACTAGCATCAAAGTGGCGCCACAATGAATGGGAGTCAATGGGAAGCTAACGGCGGTTGAGTGCTAGCTAGCATCAAAATGGCGCCATAGCAGCTACGCTTCGCGGACACCTTGGGGTTGAATGTGGTAACGAACAGGTAGATGTCTCACCTGGTGCACTGCTCCACCCCAACGACAGACTGCCAGGTAACCAATCACTGGAGGAGGAAGGGGAGGGGTTAAGGTTGCCATAGTAACCGTTCCATCCAGGTGTTGAGGGGAAGAGGCAAGTTGGGGGCGGAGTCACTGCGGGATCGGCACAGAAGGAGGAAGCAGGAAGAGGAGGAGGAGGAGGTGGGGCATAAGCACAGCTGGAGTTGTCCAACCAGTGGCAGGAAGTGATGAACTGTTGACTGGCAGCTCCCAGCCGCTCGGCATCATGGGATATGTTTGGCAATTGGAGGAAGGTGTGTGAAGGGGCGGGGCTAACCTGTGAGGAACAGAACAGTTATTTGTATTCGTCAAGATCAGAAAGGAGTCATGAGGTACGTCCAATGTCCCCTATCCGATAGTCCTCTAGTCCTCGGTGAAGGTCGTTTCAAAGGAGCTAGGAGTGAGGATGGAGGAGGGGTCTCTGAGGAGCTAGGAGTGAGGATGGAGGAGGGATCTCTGAGGAGCTATGAGAGAGGATGGAGGAGGGGTCTCTGAGGAGCTATGAGCGAGGATGGAGGAGGGGTCTCTGTGGAGCTATGAGCGAGGATGGAGGAGGGATCACTGAGGAGCTATGAGTGAGGATGGAGGAGGGGTCTCTGAGGAGCTATGAGCAAGGATGGAGGAGGGATCACTGAGGAGCTATGAGCGAGGATGGAGGAGGGGCGAGGATGGAGGAGGGATCTCTGAGGAGGTTTTTAGTTGCTTTTCGTTGCTTTTTTTGCCGCCTTTTAACCGCCTTTTTGTATCCTCTTTGTTGCCTTTTTGTCGCCTTGTTGTGGCCTTATTGTCACGGTAACTGCAGACATAGGACTATGGTTACCTGGTCCTCAGGTCTCTGCAGGGTAAATCCAGACCGCTAGCTAGACTATCTGTTCAATCAGAGTCTCTGTTGACGACTGAAACTACTGATGTTCTACCTCATGTTCCACCAAAACAACTTCCTTCCTGAGACTCTTAAGCCCCGCCCTCTTTAGCCCCGCCCACGATGATTGTGATGATTGTTTAAAGAAATGCCAATAAACCAGAGCAGGTTTTGCTCCCAATCCCAGAAAGCCGTGTGGACTAGCCAGACCCTCCTCCGCGGCACTGTGGAGGAGGGTGTGCCAAAGCGAGACCGGACAGACATTTCGAGGTGACCAGAATGTTCTGGTCACCCGGTGAGAGGTTTTCTAACCTCGGCGGTGCAGGGGTCAGCAGAGCAGATATTAGACCTGATTCTGACCTGTGTGTTGAACTTCGGGGTTAGGTATGGAGCTGGGGACCAATCAGCTGGCTGCAAATAATCTGACATCATCACAGTGGGTCTGAGAAGACGGGAAAGAAAAACAAGGGAAAGAAATGAGCGTTCCTCAAAGATCCCATGGCATGAAAATGTCACTTTATCAGTTTCTTTTGACATTAATATGAGTATTCAGATCCAGTATTAGGGACCACTAAGGTCTATATAAAGAGACTTCAGATACAGTATTAGGGGACCACTAAGGTCTA
>NW_023265129.1:0-694 GCF_013103735.1 Etheostoma cragini
GCAGACCAGCATGATGCTGATGTGAGACCTGGTCTGTAGAAGCAGACCAGCATGATGCTGATGTGAGACCTGGTCTGTGTCCCAGGCGGTCCCAGGAGGAGACTGGTTCTGTCCAGACTGTCGCCCCAGACAGAGATCCAGCCGCCTGCCGTCCCGTCAGCGCTCCTCCATCGACGAGGAGGAGGGAGAACAGGAGGAGGAAGAGGAGGAAGAGGAGGAAGAAGTAGTGGGGTAAGGAGTAAAATTAGTAACTATGTGATCACATAATTACCCAAAGTCTGCATATTTATACGGGGGGGGGGGCATTTTTTTAAATACGCCGCGCTTTCGCTGCATAAATTGCTTATTTCCGCTTAAAATAACGTGGTCTGACATGATTTCAAAATAAAAGTCTCAGATATCTCAGCAGGAAGTTGAATACTGTTGTGTTCACATCACACTGGAGCAGCCATTTTCCCTGTTGCCATGGGAACATTGTGACGTGACATAATTAGAAAGAGACTAATCACATTTTTGTATTCCCAACTTGTATATATTCAAATATTACTTCTTGTGGGTTTTATCCAAGTATTACTTCATGTATATTGTTTTCCTAGCTACTGGAACGTTATAATATCACGTTTATTTCTAACTAATACTACTAACTCTCTCTCTCTCTCTCTCTCTCTCTCTCTCTCTCTCTCTCTCTCTCTCT
>NW_023265129.1:927-2057 GCF_013103735.1 Etheostoma cragini
CGCCTTCTAAAGGCAAGATCCAACAGGCCCCGCCTCCTAAAGGCAAGACCCAACAGGCCCCGCCCCCTAAAGGCAAGACCCAACCGACTCCGCCTCCTAAAGGCAAGACCCAACAGGCCCCGCACAAGACCAGCGCCACCGCCTCCACAGGAAAACCCTCTCCAGCCTCCAAGTCAGTATCTGTTTATCTGTTTCCTGTGATCCAATAAGGCGGCTCTGATCAAATTTCTGTCCAATCACAGGTCGTTGGGTAAGACGGCCCCGCCCCCCCCAGTGAAGGCCCCCTCGTCTGCAGGTAAAGCCCCGCCGCGCTCAGGGAGTCGGACCAGCAGCCGTCTGAGCCACGAGATCCAGAACGGAAACACCAGGACCTCACCTGGTCAAAGTGAGAACCGCAAGAGACCGCCCACAGGTGAACAGCCAATCAGCACACACTAACACCTGCCCACAGGTGAACAGCCAATCAGCACACACTAACACCTGCCCACAGGTGAACAGCCAATCAGCACACACTAACACCTGCCCACAGGTGAACAGCCAATCAGCACACACTAACACCTGCCCACAGGTGAACAGCCAATCAGCACACACTAACACCTGCCCACAGGTGAACAGCCAATCAGCACACACTAACCTGCCCACAGGTGAACAGCCAATCAGGACACACTAACACCTGCCCACAGGTGAACAGCCAATCAGGACACACTAACACCTGCCCACAGGAAGTTTCCCTGAGACAGGAAGTAGTATAACGTCTTCCTGTCTCCCCCTCACCCCAGCTCCGCTCCCAGACGTGGCTCCGCCTCCCAACCCCCCCCGACCCGTCCTCCCCCCCACGTCCTCGTCCTCGTCCAGCCGGCGCTCCTCTGGCCGTAACCATGGCGTCCACGAGCTGTCGGCCTGCGAACAGCTGGCGGTGGAGCTGGTCAGACACCCGGACAGCTGGCCCTTCATGAAGCTGGTGTCAAGGACACAGGTACACACACACACACACACAGGTACACATACACACAGGTACACATACACACACACACAGGTATACACACACACATACACACACACACACACACACAGGTACACATACACACACACACACAGGTATACACACACACACAGGTATACACACACGG
>NW_023265130.1:0-3251 GCF_013103735.1 Etheostoma cragini
TGTGTATATGTGTATATGTGTATGTATGTGTGTATGTGTATATATGTGTATGTATGTGTGTATATGTATATATGTGTACGTATGTGTGTATATGTATATATGTGTATGCATGTGTGTATGTGTATATATGTGTATATATGTGTGTATATGTATTTCTGTGTATGCATGTGTGTATATGTGTATCTGTGTATGCATGTGTGTATATGTATGTATGTGTATATATGTGTGTATATGTATATATGTGTATGTATGTGTGTATATGTATGTATGTGTATATATGTGTGTATATGTATATATGTGTATGTATGTGTGTATATGTATATATGTGTAGCCATGTGTGTATATGTATATATGTGTATGCATGTGTGTATATGTATATATGTGTAGCCATGTGTGTATATGTATATGTGTGTATGTATGTGTGTATATGTATATATGTGTATCCATGTGTGTATATGTATATGTGTATCCATATGTGTATATGTATATGTGTGTGTATATGTGTGTATATGTATGTATGTGTGGATGTGTGTATATGCATATATGTGTATCCATGTGAGTATCTGTGTATACTTGGTTCAATGCTAGCTTAGCTACAAGTTAGCATCAAACACAACAAAGGCTGTCAGTTGAATGGTGTTTTGAGCTAACGTTAGCTTAGCATCAACCATAGATAGCTACAACGTTTCTGAGATGATTTCCATCTTCTGTTATTGTTCGTAATGAGAGAAGTTTGTTATTTATGGATTTCACTAATTTTGTAATATTAATTACACTAATATTTTGTGTGTCTTGGAATTGCTCCAACGAGGAGCAATCAAAAGTATAAATTAAATTAGATTGGTAACACTTATACAATATATATGTATATATGTATACAGTAATATACACAAAAAGTACGTAGTTAATGATTAATGAAAGAGGAATGAATGTTAGTAAAGCATTCAGAATACCATCCTTAATTAAATGATTAGTTAATAACAGTCAATCAGTAACTCCTCACTAACTAACCATTCGTTCCTCATTCGTTAATCGTTAACTACTTTTTGTGTAAAGTGTGTTCGTTAGAGTGTGTAGAATGATGTGTCAGATTTATGTATTTTTGTGACGAAGCAAACAGAAGTATCTAATCAAATAAGAGGAGAGCATGCTGGGATGTGAAGTTCTCTTTCTCTCGCACTCTCGGTCTGTGTGTGTGTGTGTGTGTGTGTGTGTGTGTGTGTGTGTGTGTGTGTGTGTGTGTGTGTGGGCGGGGTCTCCTGGAGGTCACGTGGTCTGAGCCTTTGTTGATTTGAGAAAGAACAGGAGGACAAAAAAATAAATAAAAATAAGTCCCGGTCCGACCGACCGACTGCTTACGTGAATCCTCCCCGGCGAACACTCCCTCCAACCCGGCCTGGATGCTGCTGGAAGCCCCGGTTGGACCTTCCCCTGGATCTTTTGTGTGTGTCCTCCCGGCCCGGTTCGAGTGCGAGGCAGCTGGGCTGCATGGGGGATGGAGGCTCAGTGAGTCCGGGGGCTGTGAGCAGACTGGTTTTGAGGGGGTGTCGGAGGTGTGGGGGGTCGGTGTGTGAAGAAGCCCCAGGCCCTGCTTGGCTTTGTTATCCCGGGCTCCGTTTAGCAGCAGCCCTCCTCCCTTCCTCGGCTTTCCCATCGTGTTTTCCAGCCTGTTTCCCCCCCGTGTCTCTCCGCGCGTGAAGCCGCTTTCCTCGCGGACCCTGGAGGGAGTTCTTGGAGAGAGCAAGAGGGAAACACACATGGAGACATTTAGGATTTAAACCAGCAACGTTTCCGTATCCCTCCTTTTCTGCGGCGTGTGTTTCTATCGAGGACTTTATTCCGCTTCTTTTGAAGGACGAATCCAGAAAAAAAGATCTTTTTTTATATCTTCTATCTGTTTTTCTCTCCCTTTGTATCCTCTGTCCACTCATCCGTCTCTCCCTGTATACCTCCATCTCCACATACACGTATCACCTTAAATCTCCACTCTCCACCTCCATCTTTCTCTCTATTTGTTCCACCTTTCAGTCTCTACCTCGCCTCTCTGTCTGTCTCCATCCCTCCCTCCATCTCTCTCTTTCCCCTACCTTTCAGTCTCCATCCCTCCATCTGCCTCTCTTTATTTCCTACCTTTCAGTCTCAGTCTGTCTCTCTGGATCTCCTCCCTCCTCCCGTCGCCCCCCCATCATCATGGCTCCAGTGTGCCGGTTCCCCCGGTTCTGCTCCGTGCTGGTCCTGCTGACTCTCCCCGCCGCCTGGAGCTCGTTCCCCCGCAGCGGCGCGGACTGCGGCCCCGGGAAGGCCGCCGACTGCCCCGGTAAGACACCTCCATCCGCCCCTGTAAACACACAGTCACAAGGAAGGAAAGAGAGAAACAAAAGAAGAAAGAAAGGAAGGAAAATAGAGAGATAGATAGAGAGATAGATAGAGAGATACTTTATTAATCCCAAAGGAAATTTTAGGCATCCTGTACCAAGACAACCATAACACAACAAACAATATACACACATATATCACCCATATCACCCATATACACACATATATCACCCAAATACGCACATATCCATACATATATCACACATATACACTCATATATCACACATATACACTCATATATCACACATATACACTCATATATCACACATATACACTCATATATCACACATATACACACTTATATCACACATATTCAGACATATACACACATATATCAACCAAATACGCACATATCCATACATATATCACACATATACACTCATATATCACACATATACACTCATATATCACACATATACACTCAAATATCACACATATACACTCATATATCACACATATACACTCATAAATCACACATATACACTCATAAATCACACATATACACTCATATATCACACATATACACTCATATATCACACATATACACTCAAATATCACACATATACACTCATATATCACACATATACACTCATATATCACACATATACACTCATATCACCCAAATACGCACATATAAACACATATACACTCATATCACCCAAATACGCACATATAAACACATATACACACATATACACACAAATCCATACATATAAACACATATACACACGTATACACACATATGTCACACATAGAACGTAGAAACAAGCTGTAATGTTACCCTACAGGACAGATGTTCATCAGGGAGAAACAAGCTGTAATGTTACTCTACAGGACAGATGTTCATCATCAGGTAGAAACAAGCTGTAATGTTA
>NW_023265131.1:0-1204 GCF_013103735.1 Etheostoma cragini
CACATATATCACACATATACACAGAGATACACACATGTCATACATATACACACATACATCACTCATATCACACACATATACACATATCATACATATACACACATATATCACACATATACACACATATCATACATATATCACACATATACACACATATATCACACATATACACACATATCATACATATATCACACATACACAGAGATACACACATGTCATTCATATACACACATATATCACACATATACACACATATCATACATATATCACACATACACAGAGATACACACATGTCATTCATATACACACATATATCACACATATACACAGAGATACACACATGTCATACATATACACACATACATCACTCATATCACACACATACACACATATCATACATATACACACATATATCACACATATACACACATATCATACATATATCACACATATACACACATATCATACATATACACACATATATCACACATATACACACATATCATACATATACACACATATACACACACATATACACAGAGATACACACGTCATACATATACACACATATACACACATATGCACACATATACACACATATACACACATATACACACATATGCACACATACATCACTCATATCACACACATATACACACATATACATATACACACAGATCACACACATACAAATACACATACAAATACTCACGTACACACATATACACACACACACACACACACACACATATACATATATCACACACACACACACACACATACATACATACCTACACACACATACATACACACATATACACAAATGCATACGAATAAAACTCCCTGTGAGAACTGCAGTGATGAAGATGAAGATGATGAAGGTGACGATGATGAAGGTGACGATGATGATGATGATGATGAAGGTGATGATGAAGGGCTTGTGGAAGGATCATGTTGTGTGTTTGTGTTGTACCTGAGTCTGAAGCTGGTGTGTGTGTGTGTGTGTGTGTGTGGTAGTCGCCGCCGTTGTTTACGAACGTCTTTATGCCGTAAACAACGTGTAAACAACCTGTAAACAACCTGTAAACAACCTGTGCTGTGATGCACAGGTGTGCCTTCATGTTGCCCTCATGTTGTCCTCATGTTGTCCCCATGTTGTCCCCATGTTGTCTTCATGTTGTCTTCATGTTGTCCCCATGTTGTC
>NW_023265132.1:0-4316 GCF_013103735.1 Etheostoma cragini
CCACCACAGGCACACTCCCAACCACCACCACCACCACAGGCACACTCCCAACCACCACAGGCACACTCCTCAACCACCACGGCTACACTCCCAACCACCAAGGGCACTCTCCTCAACCACCACCAAGGGCACACTCCCCAGAGTCCTCTTACCGAGCGCGGTGAGCCCCTCTGATATTGACGACAGGATGTACATGACAACGTGCGGCTCCAGGCTGGCGATGAAGTTCATGTGGTCCTGAGTCAGCACCTCCAGCAGAGAGTAGAAGGACTGGCTGAGTTTGGGGTAGTCCTGCAGGGACAACACGGAGACGGACACCACGACATCACACAGAGTCTGCAACACCAGGCTCCGAGATGAGCCAGGTTCGCACAGAATATAAACATATATACACACACACACGTACACACACACACACACACGTACACGTACACACACACACACGTACACGCACACACACACACGTACACACACACACACAACCGCTCCCCCCCTGAGAACCCCTGGTTTGGAGGTCTGGTCCACAGCATGCAGGAGGAATAACTTACGAGTAAGTCACTGTGAGGGATGGACAGCAGCAGTTTGATGAAGGTCTGTAAGGCGTTGTCCAGAGCGTCGTCGCCGTAGAGACGGAAGACGCCGAAGTTGACGTAGTTCCCGCTGAGCACCGCCTTCAGCATGGCGAAGCAGACGCTGACGCCCTTCAGCTTCACGCCGTACACCTGGTCCTTCGGGACTTCTCCCAGCGTCAGGATACGGTTCCCTGCACCGAGAAGGAAAGAAAAGGTGATGATGGTCGACTCACTGCTGCGGTTGAACTCTTAATTAACTGAATTAAATTAATCGGCAACTAATTTGACAAGAGACTTTTTGAGTAATTTGTTGAATAAAAAAAATGGGCTAAAAAAAGGCATAAAAACAATGAAAATATTGGAAAAGGCGGAAAAAAACAACATAAAAGAGGAAAAGGCATAAAAAAGGCGTTGAAAATGAAAACAATGCAACAAGAAATCATTGAAAAAGTCTGTGGAAAAAGCGCAAAAAAGGCAACAAAAACCTTGAAAAAAACATCGAAAAAGGCGTGTCATGGCCACAAAAGTTGTTACAGGAGTGTAAACTTTATTTATAACGCCCTTTTCACAGATGGAACGATTAATCGGTCTCCCACTACTAATAAGCACATTTTGTCTGCATTTGATCATCTGATAATTTCCTTCCCAATCATTTTTAGATGGAGAAGTGCATCTTGGTAGTATTTGTAGTTCTGAACCCCGTGGGACTACATCCTTTAGCGGGAGCGATATGAGTCAACGTACCGTAGGTTGTGATCATCTTGCTGGTTTCCCTGAACAGCAGGATGCCGTTGGGCGACGACACGTCGAACTGCAGCCTCTGGGATCTACACCCAACAACAGACAGAAGGTTAGTCATCAATAAATCCTCATTCTCAGAGATGTAGGAGGATGTGCACCCCTCCCCCAGGGATGACTACGACATTTGCGCGTGAAATATTCAGACGCTGAAAAAATTTTTTTTGCATCCATTTAGATGTGTTTTAACAAAGAGGGGACATGAGGCAATCCTGCTCAGAAAGACGCAGAGGACCGTATCATTTCATAACTAAGATGTACTGTCTGTCAAGGGATCAGATGGTAATATACAGGAGGAGGAGGATGGAAGAGAGGAAGATGAGACGGACAGAAAGAGGAGCGCAACAGGGATGAGACAGAGAGAGAGACAGAGGACAGAGAGAGAGACAGAGAGACAGAGGACAGAGAGAGAGACAGACAGAAAGAGGACCGCAACAGGGATGAGACAGAGTGAGAGACAGAGGACGGAGAGAGACAGAGAGACAGACAGAAAGAGGAAAGGAAGAGAGACAGAGGACAGAGAGAGAGACAGAGAGAGAGAGACAGACAGGACAGAGAGAGACAGAGAGAGGACAGAGAGAGACAGAGAGAGAGAGACAGACAGAGGACAGAGAGAGAGACAGACAGAGGACAGAGAGAGAGACAGACAGAAGACAGAGAGAGAGACAGACAGACAGAGAGACAGACAGAGGACAGAGAGAGACAGAGAGAGAGGAAAGGGAGAGAGACAGAAAGGACAGAGAGAGCGCAGCACAACTCCTTCGAATGCAAGAAGACGCAGGCAGAGAGGACAGAGAGACAGACAGAGAACAGGTCAGTGCAACTCCTTCAGGTAGCCGGAGCGGGGGTGCGGGGGGGGTTTGTATGGTTATAGTATGGTTGTTGATTTTCTACTTTACCTGTTGTGAACCAGCTCGGCCATGAGTTTGAGGACAGGCGTGGTGCATGCTGGGTCGTGGTACCAGAGCTCTATGGCTCGCTGCAGGATGGGCATGTAGGCCGGATATCTGGGGGTCTGGGTTCAGGACGCTTCTCTTACAGGGTCAACCACAACGCTACAGGTTACATTAAAACTACCTGGGATGACATCTGATGGTGAGGGTCTCTGCCCGATGGGAGGAGAGGGCAGATCTGAGTCCCGCATGAGTCACTTTGTGACAAGTAGCATTTAAGATGCCAACGAGAGACTTCAGTAACGTCTGAAGTAGCCTCCTAGACCTGCTCTATCTGTAAATTATAGAAGACTAAGTGAGGACAACAGGAAGACAACACGCGGGCAACATTGGGACAACAAGAAGGCAACATGAGGACAACATGAGGACAACATGAAGGCAACATGAGGATAAAATCAGGACAACATGGAGATAACATGAGGACAACATGAAGACAACATGAGGACAACATGAGGACAACATGAAGACAACATGAAGACAACATGAGGACAACATGAAGACAACATGAGGACAACATGAGGACAACATGAAGACAACATGAAGACAACATGAGGACAACATGAAGACAACATGAGGGCAACATGAAGACAACATGAGGACAACAAGAAGACAACATGAGGACAACATGAGGACAACATGAGGACAACATGAGGACATGCTGAGAGGATACATCCAGTCGAAGAGCATCATGAAGCTGGTCTTGGCGTTGAAGGCGAACGCGATGCCTCGCAGGTCTCGGACCAAACCCACCAGAGTCCTCTGCAGGAAACAGGACAGGAAGAAGAAGACCGTCAAAATAAAAGCACTCTTTCATAGTTAAGATGATACTCCGCTTGAAACAGGAAGTGGGTGTACAAAATAATAAGATTAGATTCCATAGATTAGATAATACTTTATTCATCTCACAGTGGGGAAATTCCCTTCGCGCAGCAGCAGTTTCTACAGTAAAACGGTATCTGGAGAGGAGCCAGTTCACCTCGTGGGCACTGCCAAGGTGCTCAGGAGCAAGGCACCAAACCTCCAGCTGCTCAAGGGGCATTTCCATGGCAGCCCCCCCCCCCCCCCCCAACTCTGACATCTCACCATTAGTATGGGACTTGAGCATGTGTGTGTAGTTCAGGCCTGTGTGTAATGTGTAATAACAGAGTGGAAATTGTAATTTCCCCTAATAAAGGATACATTGATCTTATTCTTATTAGTCCGACAAGCGGAAATTATAATTATCATTAATAATCAGGGGTCCTATGGATTTGTCTGCCTTCATTGCTGCTGTACTTCTTTTCCTTTGGGACCCCCAAATGAAGACCACTTGGTGTCATTAACAGTGAGCTGATCAAATCCGAAGCGGATTAACGTGGTAAGACTTTCTGGAGGAATGAACGAGAGAGCGAGAGCGAGAGAGCGAGAGAGCGAGAGAGCGAGAGCGAGAGAGCGAGAGAGAGAGAGTCACCTTGGCTTCCTGTTCGTTGAAGGTGTTCGTACTCAGCATCTGGGCCACGGTTTCAAACGCAGCCGTCAGAGGCAGCATGAACTGTTCAAACTGGTCCTCGTCCTCACCTACACACACGTGCACACACACACACATTATTATATCTACTGTATACAGGGTGGCGTGTATGTCTAGGCTGTAATTGCACAGTGAAAGAGTGGCGACCACTCGTTCTGACAGCGTATATCATCGGCTCCCTGTAGAAATAAAGGGTGTGTGTGTGTGTGTGTGTGTGTATGTGTGTGTGTGCTTACCGAGGTCGACCATTAGCAGGCGTCCCAGTGCCGTGTAGAAGGTGGTCCGACAGCGCATGTCGCTCAGGTTGGACTGGTTGTTCACTCCCAGGAAGGAGAAGTGCTCGCTCTGACCAGCAGAAACACACAGCACGTTACAACTCATTCACCTGGCACATACCATCTCATCATTGGGTAAGGGTGTGTGTGTGTGTGTGTGTGTGTGTGTGTGTGTGTGTGTGTGTGTGTGTGTGTGTGTGTGTGTGTGTGT
>NW_023265133.1:0-1990 GCF_013103735.1 Etheostoma cragini
AGGTAAGGACTACTAGCCAGTCAGAAGCAGAGTATGAGGGTCCTGACAGTACCTAGATAAGGACTACTAGCCAGTCAGGAGCAGAGTATGAGGCCCTGACAGTACCCAGGTAAGGACTACTAGCCAGTCAGGACCCTACTATGAAAGTTGACTCACGGGCGCCTCGGGGCCGCCCCTCCCCCATCTTGACGTCGGCCATCTTGTCCCTGATGTCGGCCAGCGAGGTCTTGGCGTCGTCGAGCTGGAAGCTGAGAGAGAACTCGGAGAAGTCCTCGTCCAGGTCGTCCTGCAGGTCCTGGGCCAGGGGGGCCGCGGCCTCCAGGCTCTGATGGGGGAGGGGGGGGGGGGATAAAAATCTTTTTTTTTTCTCAAAATATTCTTTTTTGCTAAAAGAAGAAAATAAATCGACTTTTTGATAACAAACCAAGTTTTTGTGTTTTTAAAAATTAATAATAAACTTTGTCTCTATTTTTACATTTTTTCTTCTTAAAGCTATAGCGCATCGTTTCTACACAACGGCGTTGTGTAGACATCGTTGTGTTTACATTCTGAATACAACTATTATGTATTATAGTATACTGTATTTTACCTTAGAATATATATATATATATATATATACATATATTCTATCTGACCGGTAGGAAGTCGATGTGGTCCTGTATTATATATTATATTATATAATATTAATATAATAATATTCTATCTGACCTGTAGGAAGCCGATGTGGTCCTGTATTATATATTATATAATATTAATATAATAATATTCTATCTGACCTGTAGGAAGCCGATGTGGTCCTGTATTATATATTATATTATATAATATTAATATAATAATATTCTATCTGACCTGTAGGAAGCCAATGTGGTCCTGTATTATATATTATATTATATAATATTAATATAATAATATTCTATCTGACCTGTAGGAAGCCGATGTGGTCCTGTATTATATATGATATTATATAATATTAATATAATAATATTCTATCTGACCTGTAGGAAGTCGATGTGGTCCTGTATTATATATTATATTATATAATATTAATATAATAATATTCTATCTGACCTGTAGGAAGCCGATGTGGTCCTGTATTATATATTATATTATATAATATTAATATAATAATATTCTATCTGACCTGTAGGAAGCCGATGTGGTCCTGACTGACGGCCTGCGTCTCCAGCTCGGCTCTCCTCGCCGTCAGCTGGCTAAGCTCCGCCTCCAGACGGCTGACTAGCCCCGCCCCCTTCCCCATCACGCCGTCCAGCTGGGTCTGGATCCCCCCCACCACGCGGGACCGGATCCGGTCCAGAGAGACCGCCACGTCGTCCAGGAGCTGCTCCACCTCGCCGCACTCTCCGTCGGCGTAGCTCTGCCAGCAGATATCAATAATATTTAATAATAATAACAATAATAATAATAACAATAATAATAATAATAATAGTAGTAGTAATAATAATAATAATAATAATAGTAATGTTATCAGTGAGCCTCCTACTTGGTGCACATGCAAATATCAATAAAACTTAATATAAATAATAAGTGTCTTAACCCTTCAGAGATATAACTTTAAAACCTTTTTAAGACCTTAGGACGTGTGTTTCTGTGTGTGTGTTTGTGTGTGTGTGTGTGTGTGTGTGTGTGTGTGTGTGTGTTTCTGTGTCTGTTTGTGTGTGTGAGTGTCTGAGAGAGGGGGAGACAAATAGATGTCCACAGACAGACATACAGAGTATGGTTGCCTGGTTGCTAAGGACCAATAGGAAGCCTTTCATCTCTGTGATGTCATCTCTTTGATCTGCACCCGGCACCTGCTGTCTCCAGCTATTCAGACACTGAACAAGCTCTCAAACTAATGATCATATCATCAAAGGGTTACTAGCTATCAATAAAATAACCTCCTCATGAGCACCAGAAGGCCTTCATGAACGATTTGATATCATATTCATGTGGATAAAGTTATAAATGACGGCGTATCAGCGATGTCAAA
>NW_023265134.1:0-2901 GCF_013103735.1 Etheostoma cragini
CCCCCCCCCACCCCCTTCCACTCGGACATCCTCCCTTTTTATATTTTACTTCCTGCGTCCTTGACGGGCGAGAAGAGGAAGAAGAAGAATGCACGGACAGCTGATGTTGGGCGGCTCCACCGGGGCGAGGGGGGCGACGGACCCGGGCCTCCCCGGGACTAGAGGCTCGGTTCTGGTCCTGCTCGTGGCCGTGGCGTGCTGGCTCCCCCCGGTGGCGCCCGTGGGGAGGGGGGGCGAGCTGGAGGCCTCCATGCACTCGTCGCTGCTCGACGACTTCCAGGAAGTGACGGAGAGGATCCGGGCGCTGGAGGACGCCGGCGGCGTCGACGCGACGACGCAGCGGGTCGCCGCCGCCCCCCCCACCGCCTTCCCAGACTCCTCGGCGGTGGTGGGGCGGATCTTCCAGATGACGGTGCCAAACAAGATGGAGGACGTTTACCTGGGGGACATCGTCAAGGTGAGTCCAGCTTCTCTCCTTCTGTCTCAGGTTATCTCTCCGTCTTTATTAATTCAATTTAACTTTATTTATAATATCAATTCTTAACAAGTTGTCTCGAGACACTTTACTGGTAGATTAAATAATGTCTCTATCTGAAATATGAGTTTCTTTTTAACCAAATTACCATAAAAATGGATTCCTTCCAACGCTCTTTCATTCCTCTGATCTTAACTATTAGTCACAATCATTCATAATTTCTGCTTTTTTAACTCTAATATTAGGTATAATTCTCTATAAATGAGGGTTATTGACCATGAATTCCAAAAAGTATAAAACTAGTAAGATGGTGGAAACTAAAGAAAAGTCTGAAAAAGGGACAAAATGTCAGATTTAAGATATATAGATATGTATATATGTATATATGTATATATGTACTTTATTCATCTCGAAGGAAGTTTTATCATATACACACATATACACACATATACACACATATATACATATTTATACACATATACACACATATATACACATATATACACATATATACACATATACACACATATACACACATATACACACATATACACACATATACACACATATATACACATATACACACATATACACACATATACACACATATACACACATATACACACATGGACACACATATATACAGCGAGTGTGTTGACTCCAGATGAACTCTGGGACCAATCAGAAAGGAGCAGTTTCCCTAAATTATGCCCCTGGAACATGCCGGGGGGGGGGCATCACTCAGGAGCTCCATTCATCTCCATTCGGCCCAGATGCCCTGTTTAATTGCTCTGTATTTTCCAAAATGGCCAATTTCCTTTAATATATGGATCCTCATGTCTGAATGGGAGGTGTTAGTAGCATTACCCTCCCTCTCCTCTATCTCTCTTCTCTCTCTCTCTCTCTCTCTCTCTCTCTCTCTCTCTCTCTCTCTCTCTCTCTCCCTCCCTCCCTCTCCCTCTCTCCACTACTCCTCCTCATCCTCCATCCTCCTCCTTTAGTGGCAGTTATCTTCTTCTCCTCCTTATAAAATCCTCAGACTTTACCTCCAGCTAGAACAATTTAACTCATCCTTCTCCGCCTCTTTCCCTCCACCCTGTCTATCCATCCCCTCTTTCGTCCCTGTTTGTCTTCATTACAATGTTAAAGGGTGTAGTTATTTCATTGGTTTCTTTTTTTTTATCCTGGATCCTGTCTCGCATGTTTTGATGTCCAAGTGACTCATGTGAAAAACGTTTGTTAAAGCACCATATCTCCACCAGACTCCATGTAAATAATCACTACTTTTAGTGTGTATAGAGCAGCATATCTCCACCAGACTCCATGTAAATAATCACTACTTTTAGCGTGCATAGAGCAGCATATCTCCACCAGACTCCATGTAAATAATCACTACTTTTAGCGTGTATAGAGCAGCATATCTCCACCAGACTCCATGTAAATAATCACTACTTTTAGCTTGTATAGAGCAGCATATCTCCACATGTAAATGGGTGAATTAAGAGTTTATTCCAACCAGACCAGAGTGGTGATTTTTGGAACAGTGGGAAGATGAACCAAGACGGCTTTTTGTAGTTTAATTTAGTTTCTGTCCACTTTTAATGAATCGTGTTTCACGATGCTAAAAGTAGTGATTATTTACATGGAGTCTGGTGGAGATATGCTGCTCTATACATGCTAAAAGTAGTGATTATTTACATGGAGTCTGGTGGAGATATGCTGCTCTATACACACTAAAAGTAGTGATTATTTACATGGAGTCTGGTGGGTTTGGTGATGGTGATTTCTGTTTCATGTTAAACTAAAAGGATCTTCCTCTTTAACTAAAAGGTCTATCTCAGTAGGGATCCATCCCATAATGTTTTCACACACTTGGAATAATAATCGGAGTCTGTCAGCAGCAGACTGATGCTGAACATCTGTCCTGTAGGGTACATAACAGCTTGTTTTCTTGCTCCATGCTGGACCAATATCAAAAGATCGTTGCTCCCGTCAGTCATTTAGCAAGAAAAATAACAAAAACATCCGCAAACAGGGTCCAGGTTGATAAAAACATATAAATAAAGTTACCCTCTAATGCCGTCTCCTCTCCCTTCCTCCATCCTTCAGTTCACTTTATAAGCCCCCTATCTTCTCTCCTCCCCCTTTATCTCCGTCCATCACATTCCAGCTCTTCATATCCTATTGCACCCCCCCCACCCTCTTTCCTCCATCCTTTGCTTTTAAGACCCATCTCTCCCTCCACACCCATCCCTCCCTTTCTTTCTTTCTCCCCCGTCAAATCACATCAGATCATATCAATCAGGTTCCCCCGGCAGCATGACAGAGCAGCATGAAAATATTTTCCTTGCTAACTAACATGCTAGTTAACATTAACTTAGGCACAGGCTAATGACTGCTAACTAACATGCTAGTTAACATTAACA
>NW_023265135.1:0-3726 GCF_013103735.1 Etheostoma cragini
CCACGGAGAGGGGCGTGGTCAGGGAGGGCGCCACCTGCTGGAGGGGAATCTGCACTTCCCTCCCGTCAACACTCCTCCCCGCTGACATGACCTGTTAGAAAATCAGCTGATTACAAAGAAAAGAACAAACACAACTTCCTGTCATGGCTCAGCTACGGGGATGCTAGGGGGTTTTCCACTTACTGCATCATTAAAAAAACACACACACACACACACACACACACACACACACACAGTTCCAACAATCACCATTCTGGTCTGGTTGAAATAAACTCCTAATTTACCTATTTAGATATGCTGCTCTATACATGCTAAAAGTAGTGATTATTTACATGGAGTCTGGTGGAGATATGCTGCTCTATACACGCTAAAAGTAGTGATTATTTACATGGAGTCTGGTGGAGATATGCTGCTCTATACACGCTAAAAGTAGTGATTATTTACATGGAGTCTGGTGGAGATATGCTGCTCTATACATGCTAAAAGTAGTGATTATTTACATGGAGTCTGGTGGAGATATGCTGCTCTATACATGCTAAAAGTAGTGATTATTTACATGGAGTCTGGTGGGTTTGGTGATGGGGTTTTCTAAGCTGTTTGTTGTAACGCCCTCTGCTGGTTGGAGTGTGTCACTTAATTTTAACAGAAAACTCAACATTTAAAGTTAATGTTGAAGAGTTTCTGTTTCTGATTTGTAGCAGCTGTTGTGCGCTGAGACCCCCCCCCCATCTCAGAAGTGAAAGAGTGTCTGTCAGACTTCCCTCAGTGAGACTTTCTTTGGCCTCAGCCCTCGTCTGTCTGGAAACCCCCTTTAATATCTGGGTGATATCTATTATTTTGTGTTTGTTTCTGCCGTCAAAGTGAAACTTCACCTGAAGCAGCTTTCATTTTAACAAAGACAGACTATTTTACTTGATGCAGAGACTGCAAGCTGCGAGACTCTTTAGACCGGCAGTCTGGGGGTTGGGGGTCTGTGGCGCAGAGGGAGGTGCGATTAAAGGCGGCCATTGGCGCAAGTACTATTTAATGTTCATGGTCCGAGCAAGGTGATCTGGGTAAATGCAGATCTGTTAAAAAATGCCTCAATCGACTCCGACGTTGGCGCTCTGACCTGCGGTGGACTTGTGAGGACTAACTGCTCCTCAGATCCCTGCAGGGCGCATCCAGACAGCGAGCTGGCTCCGCCCCCATGTCCAACGCGGTCTGGCTTCCCAGACATCCTCCGTTGGCAGTGTGGAGACGGATCCACATCCTGATGTTAGGGTCCCAACACACAGAACTCTGAATGAGCTTAATAATATGTTAGAGATCAGACCTCTGACATCCTCAGACCCCTGACATCCTCAGACCCCTGACATCCTCAGACCCCTGACATCCTCAGACCCCTGACATCCTCAGACCTCTGACATCCTCAGACCTCTGACATCCTCAGACCTCTGACATCCTCAGACCCCTGACATCCTCAGACCTCTGACATCCTCAGACCTCTGACATCCTCAGACCTCTGACATCACCAGACCTCTGACATCACCAGACCTATGATATCCTCAGACCTCTGACATCACCAGACCTCTGACATCACCAGACCTATGATATCCTCAGACCTCGGACATCCTCAGACCTCGGACATCCTCAGACCTCGGACATCCTCAGACCTGGGACATCCTCAGACCTCTTACATCAGTGGTCTGGACGGGTCCTGCAGCGTCTCTAGCTACAGAGCTGCCTGTGGACGCCTGTCTGGAAATGATGCCGGGAGAAAACTATGGCGGACGCAGCAGCCGCTTATCGGCTGTAACGCATGATCAGCCCTCGGCTCACATCTGGTGTCCACTTGCATCTGGTCTCCACTCACATGAATCGCATTTGGTCTTGACTCGCATCTGGTCTCGACTCGCATCTGGTCTCCACTCACATGACTGGTATTTGGTCTTGACTCGCATCCGCTCTCGACTCGCATCTGGTCTCGACTAGCATCTGGTCTCGACTCGCATCTGGTCTCCACTCGCATCTGGTCTTTACTCACATCTGGTCTCTACTCGCATCTGGTCTCGACTCGCATCTTGTCTCCACTCGCATCTGGTCTCCACTCGCATGACTCGCATCTGGTCTCAACTCGCATGACTCGCATCTGGTCTCGACTCGCATCTGGTCTCCACTCGCATGACTCGCATCTGGTCTCCACTCACATGACTCGCATCTGGTCTCCACTCACATGACTCGCATCTGGTCTCGACTCGCATCTGGTCTTGACTCACATGACTTGCATCTGGTCTCCACTCACATGACTCGCATCTGGTCTCCACTCACATGACTCGCATCTGGTCTCGACTCACATGACTCACATCTGGTCTCCACTCGCATCTGGTCTCCACTCGCATCTGGTCTTGACTCGCATGACTCGCATCTGGTCTCGACTCGCATCTGGTCTTCACTCACATTTGGTCTCCACTCACTGGTAATGACAGTGATGTGGAGAACCTCCACCACTGCGGCCTCCGGTCTATAACGTCACCGGCATCTCTTTTATTATTATTATTATTAAAATGATTCAGGGAAGTGAAAGAGAAGATGTTGTTTCTGAGTTTAGTGGCATTAGAGATCTCTGTCGGCTTCATATGCACAGTTGGAAACGTGAATTCAAGAAGACAGCGAAAGGTTTAGGGAGCGACATCACATCGATCTGGATTAATACATCGGTTCAATGATCCACACTCCATTTACATGAAGTCTGGTGGAGATATGCTGCTCTATACACACTAAAAGTAGTGATTATTTACATGGAGTCTGGTGGATAAATGCTCCTCTATACACGCTAAAAGTAGTGATTATTTACATGGAGTCTGGTGGAGATATGCTGCTCTTTACACGCTAAAAGTAGTGATTATTTGCATGGAGTCTGGTGGAGATATGCTGCCCTGTACACGCTAAAAGTAGTGATTATTTACATGGAGTCTGGTGGAGATATGCTGCTCTATACACGCTAAAAGTAGTGATTATTTACATGGAGTCTGGTGGAGATATGCTGCTCTATACACGCTAAAAGTAGTGATTATTTGCATGGAGTCTGGTGGAGATATGCTGCGCTATACACGCTAAAAGTAGTGATTTTTTACATGGAGTCTGGTGTGTCACACGAAGCTAGCTGTAGCATCTCTTGTGATAAGCTATCATGTTTTCCGCTATTATTATAACGTAACCGGCTGCTGTTTGGTTCTACTGAGGTTCTACCAAGGTTCTACCGTCCGTGTGACTCACATGAATCTCCTCCGCAGGCCACAGCTCTCAGCTCAGCAGTTCCTCGGCTCGGCGGATCTCTTCGGGATTCAAACCGTCAACCTGCCGGTGCCGTTCAGCCTCCGGGCCTCAAGCGGACTCCTCATTGTCCGGGATCTGGTTCGGGTTTCTGCGGGCTTTCCGGGATCGGTTCTGCTGTGTGTGTGCGAGAGACAAGTCACTGGGATCCAGTTGAGATCCAGCGGGGAGAACTGGGCTGATCACACTGGAAACCCCCTCCGCTGCTTCCGCCCAGGAAATCCCCCAGATGCCCGGAGAGAGAGCAGGCCGCCGGCCGCTGGGGGCGCTGTTTCCCGCTCTATGCCCGGAGAGGGAGAGACAGCCGCCGGCCACTGGGGGCGCTGTTTCCCTCTCTATGCCCGGAGAGAGAGCCGGCCGCCGGCCGCTGGGGGCGCTGTTTCCCGCTCTATGCCGGAGAGAGAGAGAGAG
>NW_023265136.1:0-206 GCF_013103735.1 Etheostoma cragini
GCGGGTAGATACTTCAAAGGTGTTGAAAGAAGTAGCGGCTCGAGACATCAAAGGAGGACCGGTTTGGTCCGTGTGCACCAGAGTCCGGTCACACACACTACTCAGAGAGAGCTGGAGAAGCGTTAAGTTAAGATCAATCTTTGATAATTCTGTGACAACCTTCGCAAGCGGCGACGTTAGCTTACCGACCTGTGTCATAGCTAGGC
>NW_023265136.1:541-713 GCF_013103735.1 Etheostoma cragini
TTTTGATTACAAATTCCAGCACAGTTCTAAAACTAATCTTTAAAATATGTTCATTTACCAGTCATTAAAAAAAAAGTATAATGCCAGGATGAGCCACTTATTTGCAAAGTCACATGCTGGTATTTGCTTCGTTATTGGTTATTGGTTTGCTACCACTGTTAAAGAGTGCCTT
>NW_023265136.1:986-1217 GCF_013103735.1 Etheostoma cragini
GGCATACATTGGGATGATGGTTGTCTATTCATGAAGCCATTCATTACTTACAATAGTCAAGACCACTGAAACTTGATCAAAAAGAAGGTGTAGTTGAGTGGAAATGGCTGCATTCAGTATTTAAGATTGCAAATCTGTGTAAGGAACCACTTTCACTGCTTCTATATCACAACACAGAAGATGCCAGAAGAAACATTGGGACTATGGAGAAGCACAAGAGCAAAGAAGGTT
>NW_023265136.1:1557-1844 GCF_013103735.1 Etheostoma cragini
TGAAGATGGCTGTCATTGTAATCACATTCAGATCACCTCAAATGGAGACACTGATGATTATTGTGTTCATAAGTGCTTTGTTGGGCTTGCTGTTTTGCCAAGCCTTTTGTACTTGAAAAACAAATATGCTGTACTTAAATAAAATACTTCTAAGTTCTCTAGACCCAATATCATGTCTCAGACATTAGTTCCAGTTGAAAGTGCTAGTGGTCAGAAGTGGGATTTGAACCCACACCTCCAGTGGAGACTGCGACCTGAACGCAGCGCCTTGGACCGCTCGGCCATCC
>NW_023265136.1:2010-2226 GCF_013103735.1 Etheostoma cragini
GTTTACAGTCTAAATGGCCAAGGACATTAAACCTGTTAGCTTACTTTAAACTAGATGTGGAAAGTTGATCTTTTTCACCTGTGCTGTGGCTAAAACCAGGTTCCACTGAGATTTGAACTCAGATCACTGGATTCAGAGTCCAGAGTGCTAACCATTGCACCATGGAACCTTTAGATATTGCAAGGGTTTGCTAGGCAGTTTCTTTCATAATATACA
>NW_023265136.1:2362-2531 GCF_013103735.1 Etheostoma cragini
GTGGAGATTGAAACCCTGACATCTCAGTTTAATTTGCAGTACATGTAGCTGTACCCATAATTAAATAAACACACGGTAGCAAAATTTTATGCAGTGTTTTTTAATTTCACTCGTGTTTTTTTCGTGAGTCAGAGCCAGGCAACATCTGTGAGGGAGAGCCCATGTGTCG
>NW_023265136.1:2541-2689 GCF_013103735.1 Etheostoma cragini
CCTGACAGCAGATTGAGGGGCTGGAAAAACAAGTCGACACAAGCCGGTCAATGGCCGAAAGAAATTGTTTACTTGTGGGTTAACAACACTTTAAAAGCCAAACGAAAACCTGAAGAATAAATAAAAATGTTGTACGTCGTCATGTTTC
>NW_023265136.1:2861-3036 GCF_013103735.1 Etheostoma cragini
TTGTGGCTTAAAAATCGAGCTCCTGCTCATGAAACCTCAGACAGGCGCAGTCTTTGAGGGGCAATAGGTCAGCGCAGTTGGCTGTTAACCGAAAGGATGGTGGTTAAAGTCCACCCAGGCATGTTTGTTGCTTAAATAACCAGGAGAGAGCCAACTCTAGGATATATGAGCCCCA
>NW_023265137.1:0-1699 GCF_013103735.1 Etheostoma cragini
GTGTGTTTCTGTCTATCTGTGTGTGTGTGTGTGTGTGTGTGTGTGTGTGTGTGTGTCAGGTCCCGGCCCAGCGGTTCCACGGTGTGTGTGTGGAGCTCCGTGGGGCCCTGACCAGGGAGCAGGAAGCCCAGAAGCTGGTCCAGGATCAGAGCGACCAGCTGCACACGCTGCAGCGCCGAGTCCACGCACACACGGACACACAGCGCGCACTGGGCCGGGCCGCGCACGTACGTACACACCCATCTATTGGCCGACATGTTGGTTCTGTAAAATATTATGAATTTCTTTCCTAAAATATTTTAAAAAATAAAATGTACAATTTTATTTTTTTTAACTATTAAGACTTTTGGAAAAATAATTATGAAAATTATTACAAATTTTATTTGTAAAATAGGTTAAAAAAATATATATTACTACTTTTTTTTCCACAAATTAAACCTTTTTTCCGTAAAATAATATAACTTAAAAAAAAAATTACACTTTGGATTTTAGTGCGTAAGGGAAGGTTTTTCTAAAACTTTTTCCGTAAAATATTTTTTAAATGTTTTTTGTAAATTCCATTTTTTTTCCGTAAATAAAAAAAAATAAAAGTTGTAAATGAATTAAATTTTTTTCGTAGGTAAATTACATTATTTCCGCAAATAAATAAAAAAAAAGTCGGGAAAAAATTACAACGTAATATTTACCGAGAAAAAGTTGTAATAGCTTTTTTTTTAAAGTAGTAATATTTTTTATATTATATAAATGAACTATTCCAAAATAGTTTGGATTTTGGAAAAAGATTGACTTTTTTTCCTAAATATTATTACTTTTTAATCATAAATTAAAACTTTTTTAAAAAGAAATAACAGTTTTGATTTCACTTCGTCACGTTTTCCTATTAATAAACGTCCCTTGTGACGGAAGGTTTTCCTAAAACTTTTTCCGTAAAAAATTAGTAAAATGTTTCTTGTAAATTACATTTTTTTTATAAAAAAATAAAAAAAATCGGAAAATAATTACGACTTTTTTCCGTAAAATATAAAAAAAATACATATTATAATCAATATTACTACTTTAAAAAAAAGCTATTAGAACCTTTTTTGTTAAATATTACGACTTTTTGTCGTTAAATATCGCGTCTTCTTTTCTTTCTTTCCCTCATCCCTTACGTTTATTTTTACGTTTATTTTTAACGTTCAACCCGTTTCTCCGTAGTCTCTGTCGGAGGCTCGGCAGGAAGTGAGTCGTAAAGAGCGCTCGCTGAGGATTCTGGGTAAGCACCTGTCCGGCGTCCAGAGGGACAGGAAGCAGCTGGACGAGAGGCTGCGGCGGGCCGAGGACGAGCTGGCCGACGCTGCCAGGTAACCGACACCTGTATCCTGTCGCTTTTCAAAATAAAACCAAGGCACAATCCCTGTATCCTGCATTCATTCGTTTTTCAAAATGAAACCAAAACTCAAGATTAAAAATTTGACTTTTGATTTTGGAAACGAGTATTGAGTCTTTTATTTTGGAAAATAAATGAAAGAACGGATGGATCTCTGACTCGTCACATTCAGCTGTTCATTTAATTTAATTAATTAATTTAATATTTTTAATATTTTTCTAGACGTAAAGACTTTCTGATCAGAAACATGAAGGCTGCAGAGACGACTTACAAAGAGGTGAACACACACACACACACACACACACACACACACACACACACACACACACC
>NW_023265138.1:0-3372 GCF_013103735.1 Etheostoma cragini
GGAAGAATGACACAGATATAATCTGTGTTTATCTACATGAATCTGATCCAAACCTTTGATAGCATCCACTGTGAGCTGCGAGGGACTTTAGGGAGTTTTGGACTGTGTAATAAGATCATGTGAGTCAGAGCCGATGACCCCCCCCCCAAATATGGCCGCCAGGGAGCTGGTCTAACATCACTTGGACAGTTATTGTAGCATCGGGGTGGAAGTAGAAGAGAAAGTCCAGAAGGTCCAGAGATGAGGAAGTTTGAGTCAGAAGCTGCAGGGCGTCAGTCAGTCCTCATCCCCGTCAGAGTCTGCATGCAAGACCCAAACCAGGTTTCTGGACTCAGACGTTGTTGTGTCAGTAGATGACTTCTATCCGTCCCTGAGAGGAGAGGACATGGATATATATCTTATTTATTATAATAAACTGTATATATTATAAAACGCTGCCGCGTTGCATTGTGGGTTAGAGGATACAATTAGCTGTGCATTGTGGGTATCACTCGGATGTGAGTCCGTGCAGATTTGAGTCACACGTGCGCCACTGTGCAACAAGTAGCATACACGATGCTAACGAGTGGCTTCTGTAACGTCAACACAGTAAAAATGGACCTTAATGAAGTTGGTCCACTGCTAGCTTAGCTACAAGTTAGCATCAAACACAACAAAGGCTGTCAGCTGAATGGTGTTTTGAGCTAACGTTAGCATCAACCAACCATACCAACCTAAAGCTGTGCATCACATGCAGCAACCAGACACACCCCAGACACAAAATGGCGCTCTAAGCTTTAACTGGCGCATCAGTGAAGGCAGACGCGTAAGTACATTTAATGAGATGAATCAAATCAACACTAGATCTTTTCTTTTGCTCCGAATCATCGTGTCTCCGTCATGTCTCCGGGCAGTCTCATGATTTCTGATCTCATCGTGTTAACGAGACAGACGGCGGTTTGAAAGTCATGCATTTAAGTTGTAAAGACTCTGGTTATGCAAGTTTCATCCGATGAATATTCAGCTCCAGCCCTACCTGTTACCTTGACTTAACACTCATGTTGTCCTCGGGTCAAATTTAACCCGTTTTTAGATTTTTATCAGAAAAATGGGCCTTCGAAATAAGTGTCAACATCAGAAATATCAAATGAAAATGGAAAAAACATTTAAAAAAAGTAAGCAAAACATTGAAAAAGTGACAATGTTTCATGGCTGACTGGAAGACAACACAAGAGTTAGTATGTCTCTTGACGCATGAATGCACATGTGCACATACACAGTTGACCCGGTTTTCATTTATCCCAAAAAATCCTTGGAAATAATCACTGAAGCTCACCCACAACACGGAGAGAGTGACAAACACCGTGAAAAATCCATCATAGGGTTTGGTGGTCGACGGGAAGACAACACAAGAGTTAAAATGTCTTTTGATGCATAAATGCACATCGGCAGCCTTGGTGTTTGACCCTAAACCCCCCCGCCCCCCCCCCCCTCTCTCCGGCAGTGGTGGATCTGGTCTACTGGCGGGATGTGAAGACCACGGGCGTGGTGTTCGGCGCCGGGCTGCTGCTGCTCCTCTCGCTGACGGTGTGCAGCATCGTGAGCGTGTGCTCCTACATCGGCCTGGCCCTGCTCTCCGTCACCATCTGCTTCAGGATATACAAAGGCATCCTGCAGGCCATCCAGAAGTCCGATGAGGGGCACCCGTTCAAGTGAGTACCCCCAAAAATACCTAATCCACATGTGATGACCTCAAACTGGTCATTCGCATATGTACGTTTGGCAGGGAAACTCTTATTTTGTCGGGAAATAAGGTAAACGGGAAAAGTTCCTTGACGTTTTTTTGTCACTTTTTCCGATATTTTTGTCCTTTTTAATTTCTGCTCTTTGTGACGTATTTATTTTTTACTTTTTCCGATATTTTTGTCCTTTTAATTTCTGCTCTTTTTGACGTATTTTTTGTAACTTTTTCCGATATTTTTGTCCTTTTAATTTCTGCTCTTTTTGACGTTTTTTCGTCACTTTTTCCGATATTGTTGTCTTTTTAATTTCTGTTCTTTTGAACGTTTTTTGTCACTTTTTCCGATATACTTTTCTCCTTTTAATTTCCACTCTTTTTGACGTTTTTTTGTCACTTTTTCCGATATTGTTCTTCTTTTAATTTCCGCTATTTTTGACGTTTTTTTGTCACTTTTTCCGATATTGTTCTTCTTTTAATTTCCGCTCTTTTTGAGGGTTTTTTCGTTACTTTTTCCGATATTTTTGTCCTTTTAATTTTCGCTCTTTTTGACGTTTTTTTTTTTTTTTTCCGATATTGTTGTCTTTCTAATTTCTGTTCTTTTTGACGTTTTTTGTCACTTTTTCCGATATACTTTTCTCCTTTTAATTTCCACTCTTTTTGACGTTTTTTGTCACTTTTTCCGATATTGTTCTTCTTTTAATTTCCGCTATTTTTGACATTTTTTTGTCACTTCTCCGATATTGTTGTCCTTTTAATTTCCGCTCTTTTTGACGTTTTTTGTCACTTTTTCCGATATATTTTTCTCCTTTTAATTTCCACCCTTTTTGACGTTTTTGTTTTTTTCCTCATTTTTGCAGCTTTTTCAGAAATTTTTTTTTTCACTTTTTTTTAGCATTCTTTCGTTTTTCCAACGCTATAAAATTGATTTAAACCAAATGTCATGAAAGTAGTGAGATGATTGTTCATTTTACTTGTTATGAGCGTTGTAGGGAATCATCCTCATTATTATTTTTTTTAACAATTTGGTCGAAAAGAACCCAAATTTCTGATAAAGAAACTTGTTGAAAACGGGCCAGATGTGACCCGCGGACCCCAGGAGGGTTAATAATGGTGCTGGTCTTGCTTTTGCTTGGTAAAGAGGTCAGTACACAAAGAGCAGGATATGAAATCCAACGTTTAATGCAGTCTGGTTTCAGCCAATCACATCACAGGACCCAGTGACCTGATTAATCCAGATTATCAGTCTGCTGCAGGCGGCCTGATGTGTCCTTTAGGAGATTGAGTGGGGGGAAATAACAATATCATCGCTATTCTCTCTAGAGCGAGTCAATGCTCAGACTCGGCATCTTTAAGGCTTGCTGTTATCACAGCAGCACTTTCAGTGAAAGACTCATTCTCCCAAAATGCACCACAGAGCGCCACAGGAAGTCATTCCTGCCTGTGGCCATCAAACTTTATAACTCCTCCCTCTAAGTGACACACACACACACACTTAGAGAAGTTGAAACTGGACAATATTATCTGATTCGATATCTCCACGTACGTAGCCACGACGTAGGGGGTCGGGATCTCCACGCCCTAGGGGGTCGGTATCTCCACGCCGTAGGGGTCGGGATCTCCACGCCCTAGGGGGTCGGGATCTCCACGCCGTA
>NW_023265139.1:0-1469 GCF_013103735.1 Etheostoma cragini
TCAGATTAATGCATATACACATCAACTTTCTTTCTGATTAATGCATATACACATCAACTTTCTTGTTAATTAGTGAATTTAAACGTCAACTTTATCTCAGATTAATGCACATACACAACTTTCTTTTTAATTAATGCATACACATATTACATTTATTTTAGATTAATGCATTTACACATCAACTTTCTTTTAGATTAGTGCACATACACATCTACTTTCCTTGTAAATAATGCATATACACATGAACTTTCTTGTAGATTAATGCATATACACGTCAACTTTCTTGTCATTATATCATCAACATTCATTATGTCATCATCACTGTTCATCATGTCATCTTCACACTTCAACATGTCATATATACAGATCCAGTGTCTTTTAGATTAATCCATATACACATCAACATTTTTTCATAAATGCATGCACACATCAACTTTCTTTTTGAATAATGCATATGAACTTCAACTTCATATCAGAAAAATGCATATATACGTCAACTTTCTTTTGAGGCAATGCCACCTCTAAACATTTGACCCCGACGTGATCTGAACACGTAACCTTCTGATTTGGAGTCAGACGCGCTACCGTTGCCCCACGAGGTCTACTGAGTATCACATATACACATCAACTTTTTTTCATAAATGCATATACACATCAACTTTTTTCAGAGTAATGCATATACACATCAACTTTCTTTTAGATTAATGCATTTACACATCAACTTTCTTTTAGATTAATGCATATACACATCAACTTTATTTCTGATTAATGCATATACACATCAACTTTCTTTTCATATTATCATCAACATTCATTATGTCATCATCACTGTTCATTATGTCATCATCACAATTCCTTATGTCATATATTCAGATCCACTGTCTTTTAGATTAATCCATATACACATCAACGTTCTTTGATATTAATGCATTTACAAATGAATTCTCTTTGATATTAATGCATACACACATCAACTATCTTTTTGAATATTGCAAATAAACTTCAACTTTATATCAGAAAAATGTATATATACATCAATTTCATTTGAGCCGTTGCCATATCTGAATATTTGACCCCGACATGATTTGAATAAGTAACCTTCTGATCTGGAGTCAGACATCCTACCGTTGCGCCACAAAGTCTAGACATATACATGTCAACTTTTTTTCATGAATGCATATACACGTAAACTTTATTTCAGATTAATTCATACACGCATCAACTTTATTTCAAATTAATGCATATACACATCAACTTTATTTTTTATTAATGCATATACACATAAACTTTATCTCAGAATAATTCATACACGCATCAACTTTATTTCAGATTAATGCATATACACATCAACTTTCAGTTTTAATTAATGCATACACACATCAACTTTTTTCCCGATTAATGCAGATACACATAAACTTTATTTCAGATTAATGCATATACACATAAACTTTATCTCAGAATAATTCATA
>NW_023265140.1:0-4417 GCF_013103735.1 Etheostoma cragini
ACACACACACACACACACACACACACACACACACTAAGAGTTATTCATATCACTCCGGAGTTAATTTGCCTGTCCAACATTTGTTTGTGTCACGCAGGTTTAGGAGACGTGATGCTGAACAACACACACACAGACACACACACACACTCACCCACACATTCACACACACTACCTCTGATGTTGGTTTCGAACACGGAGGCGTTGGCGTCAATATCAAAGTCCACGGTGTCCTGGAGAAGCGACGCCACGCGCTGAAACTCTGTGCTGTTTCCCAAAACCTTCAGAGAGACATGAGACCTTAGACCTGAGACCCGAGACCTTATAGACCTTAGACCTTATAGACCTGAGACCTAAAACCTTAGAACTTATAGACCTTAGACCAGGAACCTGGGACCCTAGACCTGAGACCTAAAACCTTAGACATGAGACGGGACTCTTATATGCAAGGTTAAAATGTTTTTATCAAAGTAGTCTGGTGGCTCCTTACAGCCCCCTTTAACCCTGTGTTGTCCTCCTGTTGTGTCTGTAAAGTATAAATCCCCCCCCCCCCCCCATTCTGTTTTATATCTTCTTAGCCAGCTTCATTCCAACCTATTACCACTGGTGCTACACTTATTTCTGGAATTCATGGTCAAGAAACCTCATTAATATTAACTTATTCCTACTTTCTGATTTCTAAAACAGCACAAATGATGAATTATTATGACCATGAATTAAAATCTGAGGATGTGGAGAAGTACGATTCAGATCTCACCAGCAGAGTGTCAAGGGCATCAATCAGAGTGAGCGAGAAACTGTTGAGATGGACAGGAGAAAAGATATTAGTGACTCATTATGAAGATAACATGACAATAACATGACAATAACATGAAAATAACATGACGATAACATGACGATAACATGAAGACAACATGAAGACAACATGAAAATAACATGAAGACAACATGAAGATAATATAAGGATAACATGAAAATAACATGAAGACAACATGAAGATAATATGAAAATAACATGACGATAACATGACGATAACATGAAGACAACATGAAGATAACATGAAAATAACATGAAGACAACATGAAGATAATATGAAGATAATATGAAGATAACATGAAAATAACATGAAGACAACATGAAGACAACATGATGATCACATGAAGATAACATTAAAATAACATTAAAATAACAAGAAGACAACATGAAAATAACATTAAGATAACATGAAGACAACATGAAGATAACATGAAGGTAACATGAGGACAACATGACGATAACATAAAGATAACATGAAGATAACATGAAGACAACATGACGACAACATGACGATAACATGACGATAACATGACGATAACATGAAGATAACATGAGGACAACATGACGATAACATGAAGATAACATGACAATAACATGAAGATAACATGACGATAACATGAAGAAAGCATGAAGAAAACACGACGATAACACGACAACAACATGAAGAGAACATTAAAATAACATGACGATAACATGAGGACAACATGACGATAACATGACGATAACATGAAGATAACATGACGATAACATGACAATAACATGACAATAACATGACGATAACATGAAGATAACATGAGGACAACATGACGATAACATGAAGATAACATGACGATAACATGAAGATAACATGAAGACAGCATGAAGATAACATGAAGTTAACATGAAGATAACATGAAGACAACATCAGGCCAACATAAAGACAACATGAGGACAACATAAAGACAACATGAGGACAACATAAAGACAACATGAAGACAACATGAAGACAACATGAAGACAACATGAAGATAACATGAAGATAACATGAAGTCAACATGAAGACAACATGGGGACAACATGAAGATAACATGAGGACAACATAAAGACAACATGAGGACAACATAAAGACAACATGAAGACAACATGAAGACAACATGAGGACAACATAAAGACAACATGACGATAACATGAAGATAACATGACGATAACATGAAGATAACATGAGGACAAGATGAAGATAACATGAAGACAGCATGAAGATAACATGAAGTTAACATGAAGAAAACATGGAGACAACATCAGGCCAACATAAAGACAACATGAGGACAACATAAAGACAACATGAGGACAACATAAAGACAACATGAAGAAAACATGAAGACAACATGAAGATAACATGAAGATAACATGAAGTCAACATGAAGACAACATGGGGACAACATGAAGATAACATGAAGTCAACATGAAGACAACATGGGGACAACATGAAGATAACATGAGGACAACATAAAGACAACATGAGGACAACATAAAGACAACATGAAGACAACATGAAGATAACATGAAGTCAACATGAAGACAACATGAGGACAACATGAAGACAACATGAAGATAACATGAGGACAACATGAAGACAACATGAAGACAACATGAAGATAACATGAAGTCAACATGAAGACAACATGGGGACAACATGAAGATAACATGAGGACAACATGAAGACAACATGAAGACAACATAAAGACAACATGAGGACAACATAAAGACAACATGAAGACAACATGAAGACAACATGAAGATAACATGAAGTCAACATGAAGACAACATGAGGACAACATGAAGACAACATGAAGACAACATGAAGATAACATGAGGACAACATGAAGACAACATGAAGACAACATGAAGACAACATGAAGACAACATGAAGACAACATGAGGACAACATGAAGACAACATGAGGACAACATGAAGATAACATGAGGACAACATGAAGACAACATGAAGTTAACATGAAGATAACATGAGGACAACACGGAGACGCCGCAGTGTGAATGCAGCCTCAGCGTGCTGTCCCTACACTCCCTAATGTCCCCGTACCTGCCCCAGGTGTCCTGTCCGTCACAGGTGAGTGGGCGGAGCTCGTCGTAGGGGAAAGCGTTGTCAAGGTAACTGTTGTAGGCGTGGTAGAACATGGCTTTGATGCGCTGTCTGGAAGACAAAGCAGAGACACTTCATTACCACCGTCCCCCCCCCCCCCCCCCCCCCCCCCCCATCAGTGGGGGGGCTCTTAAAGCGTCTTTCACGTGGCGTCAGAACATCTGCTGCTTCCATGGTAACAGAATATCTGATGGAAAGTACTGAGGAATATCTCCTGAACAGGTACAGTTAGTACTTTTACTGCAGTGAGGTCTGAATGTAGTACTATAACGTGTTGGTACTTTACTGCAGTACGGCCGTGTACTTCGCCCAGGTGTGCTCCTGTCTCACCTGACCGCTGCCATCTCCTCCTCAGTGAACTGGCGCGCCGCCGCGTCGCTCAGCAGCCAGACGAACAGCGCCACGCACACGGGAGCGCGCATGGAGAGACACGAGGCGACCCGGGAACGAGCCGCGGGCCAACACGGTTCCAGAAAACACAGAAAAACACAAAAAAACACAGGAAGTGAAGGAAACACAGGGACAGGTGAGTTTCTGCTGTTGTTGTGTCAGCTGTCAGGAAGCGAACGATGTGCGCATGCGTTGTCCGGTGTGCTGACGAGGAAGCAAATGTCCCTCCCTCCTCTGCCTTTCCCTGCCTCTGATTGGCTAACGCTGGTGTTCGTCCCTAACTCTAACCAATCAGAGGTCGAGTAGGGCTGGACTTGCCTTTGCCTTCTTTTTTTCTTCTTTTTGTTATTGACAACAAAAAAACTTACAGTAGGGGAAAGGGACTACACTGCACATGCGCAGATACAACACAAATGTTGTCAATGAACCAGAAAGTTTTACCTAAGCAAAACCAAACAGGGGCGAGCTGCTTAAAAACACTCACGTCCAAAGCAAAAAGGGAAGAAAATCAAATATTATCAAATATTAATGCGAGATTATGGATACATGTTATAAAACTACATTATTACTAGTACTACTACTAATATACTACATTCATCTTTATTATCCATTTAACACAGGAGAGTAGAGATAGTATCAATATTAAGTCTGTGTCTGTGTGTTTGTGTGTGTGTGTGTCTGTGTGTGTGTCTGTATGTGTGTGTCTGTCTGTGTGTGTGTCTGTATGTCTGTGTGTGTCTCTGTGTGTATGTATGTGTCTCTGTATGTGTGTGTGTGTGTGTGTGTGTGTGTGTGTGTCTGTGTGTGTGTATCTCTGTATCTGTGTGTCTCTCTCTGTATGTGTGTGTCTGTGTGTGTGTCTCTGTGTGTGTGTCTGTGTGTCTGTGTGTGTGTATCTGTGTGTGTCTGTATGTGTATCTGTATGTGTGTGTGTGTGTATCTGTATGTGTGTGTGTGTCTGTGGGTGTGTGTGACTATTTTGTGTGGCGCTTTGCTGTTTGCATATTTCTGATGATTATCTTACTGTAGCTATACTATAGCCTGTATAGAGCAGCATATCTCCACCAGACTCCATG
>NW_023265141.1:0-591 GCF_013103735.1 Etheostoma cragini
CAAATATGTTGAAAAAAGGGACTACATTTTTTTCTCTCAAACATATTCGACTTTTTTACAGCAATATTAAACTTATTTTTCAAAATATTCAATATATTTATCAAACTTTTTCTCTCAAAAATAATGTTGAAAAAAGGGACAACAATTTTGAAATAGTGATAAAAAAATTAACGCATTTTTTTTCCACTGAAAAATATTTTAAAAAAGAAACTTATTTTGGAACATGTTCAACATATTTTGGGACAGAATGAAGATGATAGGATCCCTGAGTGGATGAATAGTTAATAACTAAGTGAATGAGTGATGAATAATAACCAAGATGGCGGCTCCTCTTCTCTCTCAGGAGGAAGAACAACGACACGATGACGGTGCACACCATGTGTCATAACCCCGCCCTGCCACTAGAGGGCGTGGACCCCCGCCTGCTGCTCAACTTCACCTCCAGGGAGTGTCACATGGTCCCCCAGCCGGCCGAGGGCGGGGCCATGATGGTCTGCGGTTGCCGGGGGGAACACGAGTGCAACGACAAACTCATCTTCGACAAGGGAGCTCACGGTGAGTTATGGGATGGAGGGATGATGGATGGATAGA
>NW_023265141.1:748-1502 GCF_013103735.1 Etheostoma cragini
ATGAATATCCCCCCCCCCCTGCAGGGTTCTCCAAGCTGCAGAGTAAAGATCTGATCCCGGTGGTGGTGGTGAGTCTGGTGCCTCCGGTCCTGGTTGCCATAGTCGCCACCGCCGCCTTCTACTTCTACCGGACGCACCGCCCGGACAAACCGGGCCCTCCTGCCCGCCCCGCCTGGCCCACCAAGCGCACCCCAGAGCTGTACCGGGCCTTCGACCTGCCATGTGGCGGCCTGGGGGCTCGGGGGGAGGGCGGGGGTGGAGGCCAGACGGGGGAGCCACACCCCAAGGTGTCATCGCCCAACAGCGACATGCCGGACCGGCGGGGGACGCCGGCGGACCTGCTGCCCATACAGCTGGAGGTCCTGGTGGGGAAGGGTCGCTTCGCTGAAGTGTGGAGGGCGCGCCTGCTGCAGGGCGTGGCGGGTGGAGTCAACAGCTACGAAACCGTGGCGGTGAAGGTGTTCCCGGCTGTGGAGTACGCCTCGTGGCGAAACGAGTGCTCCATCTACGCCGACGCCAAGCTGGAGCACGACAACGTGGTTCGGTTCCTGGCGGCGGAGGAGAGGGGCCCCCCTGTCAGGGAGTACTGGCTAGTGCTGGCCTATCACGGCCTCGGGAACCTGCAGGACTTCCTCACGGAAAACACACTCAGCTGGGAGGAACTGGTTGCCATGGCAGCGAGCATCGCCAGAGGGGTAGCTCATCTCCATAGCGACACAACGCCCAGCGGTGTACCGAAGGTAAATCAGTCTAA
>NW_023265142.1:0-1915 GCF_013103735.1 Etheostoma cragini
CTGGCAGGACCTTGTTGGACTAGCAGGACCTTGTTGGACTAGCAGGACCTTGTTGGACTAGCAGGACCTTGTTGGACTAGCAGGACCTTGTTGGACTGGTAGGACCTTGTTGGACTAGCAGGACCTTGTTGGACTGGCAGGACCTTGTTGGACTAGCAGGACCTTGTTGGACTAGCAGGACCTTGTTGGACTAGCAGGACCTTGTTGGACTGCTTACAGCCGCAACAACAATAAAAACATCTACATTTGTAAAACGTCTGAGTTTGTCATTCTAATATTACAACAATGCAGCACAAGACCTAATCAACCTGTTATCCTTGTCTCTTAAAAACAGCTTGATTCTATATGTAGTTCCTACTTATGTAGTTCCTACTTATGTAGTTCCTGTGATTCTGGGTCTCTGTTGCCCGGGGATGCAGTGAAGCTATATTTTGAGTTTTTTTGGGAGGGTTTGGAGTGATTTGTTGGAGTGAAGCAGGGTGTTGCTCTGCTGCTCTCTCTCAGCAACGAGACGAAGCCAAAAAGAGAAAGAAGAACAGCAGATTTAAATAAGTTAGAAGTTAGCAGCGTGCCTGATTAACTTTGAATGAGCTCTGGTTTCAGGGCGACACACACACACACACACACACACACACACACACACACAGGCACACACACAGGCACACACACATATTCACATACACATATTCACATACACATACACAGGCACACCCATGCAGAGTCCTCAGCTATTCCACTACTCCTTCATCCTCATCACTGAGGAATGTTTGTGTGCTTTTTGGGTCTGGGTGCGGTGACCTGCGACCTTTGACCCGCCGGCTGTCTGTGAGGTGCGAAGTTGTCGAAAATGAGAGAATTGTTTTTGGGTCTTTGGTTGTTTTTTTTTCCTCCACATGAGAGAAAATGTAAACAAATCCCTGCTGGTTCATGTTCTGATCTCACGCTGGAAGTCGTACATTTTTCATAAAAAGCGCACTTTAAAATGTATAAAGATGTTATCAAAGGGCTGTAACAACATGCAACTGGACCCTCGCTGTTCTGGTCCTCAACTGGACCCTCGCTGTTCTGGTCCTCAACTGGACCCTCGCTGTTCTGGTCCTCAACTGGACCCTCGCTGTTCTGGTCCTCATGAAAGATGGACGGCGGCTTTACAGGTTGGCGAAAACAACCAATTTAATCCTGTTTGTGGGACTTTGGCAGTTTTATTCAACATTAAAAAAAAAAATTAAAGAATAAATCAACAATAAATGCAGACTGGTCTCATACGTCAATTCATATCAGGGCTGCAGTGCTCGAGTCAGGTCTTGGACTAGAGTCCGGACTCAAGACTGTTTTTCTGTGGTCTGGGACTTGTCTCGGACTCTCTAGTATTTGGACTCGGACTTGTCTCGGCCACTGGTCTTGCCCAGATATTGCTTTTGGTCTGGACCGAGTCCAGGTGTCTTAATTATGTTGATGATAATATTGGAGGGAAAGTGAAACCCAAAATGATTGTCTTGATACTGTGATGCATAAGACCTTTATTCTGTCCTGGACTCGGTCTTGTCTCGAACTTGAACCTTTCTGGACTCTGTCTTGTCTTGGACTCAAATCTTTTTGGACTTGGTCTTGACTTAGACTCGACTAGTCCTGGTCTTGGACTCGACTAAGGTGGTTGTGACTACAGCCGTGATTCATGTTTACAGTGTGTTCAGGGGACAGGCAGCTAGCAGATAGTGAGATGTTTTTTACAGTGTGTTCAGGGGACAGGCAGCTAGCAGATGGTGAGATGTTTTTTACAGTGTGTTCAGGAGACAGGCAGCTAGCAGATAGTGAGATGTTTTTTACAGTGTGTTCTTGGGACAGGCAGCTAGCAGATAGTGAGGAGATGTTTTTTACAGTGTGTTCAGGGGACAGGCAGCTAGCAGATAGTGAG
>NW_023265143.1:0-1307 GCF_013103735.1 Etheostoma cragini
GCACACACAACACCAGTGACGCACAACAGACACACAACACTAGTGATAGGGGGAAGAATACAGGAGAAGTGGTTCAGCTGACAATGACCCAAAGTGAAACAGCTCACAATGTTGGTGGCAACTCTGTCTCTTCTGCTAGTGTAAAGTTAAATAGGTCAGACTGTAACATTTATGAAACCTGATGATAGTCGTCCGCAGAGAGCCAAGGTTCTAGGCAGAGCAGGCAAGGCTTCTGGAAGGCACAAAAATTGGTTTAATATACAACATGTTGAACCTGATGGCAATGATGGGCAAAGGAAGTCAGTTGATATGTCAAGTGTTGATAATCTTAACATTTAGTCTGAAATGGAGAATGATATACTCATAACAAAAGACATTTCATTTGATGCAGCCAAACAGGAGGAAATAATGAGTTGGTACAAGAACAATGTATTTGAGGAAGTTAATGATGCAGGTCAAAAGTGTGTCTCTACCAGATGGGTCTGTAGTCTCAAGGAAACTCCTAATGGTATAGTGCCAAAAGCACGACTTGTAGGCAGGGGTTTTGAAGAGTTAAATATTTACGAGCTGCAGAAAGATTCCCCAACCTGTGCTTCTGAATCTCTCAGATTATTATTAGCAGTAAAATGTCAAAACAAGTGGCAGGTCAATTCCATGGACATCAAGTCTGCTTTCTTACAGGGCATGCAGTTGTCCAGAGAAATCTATGTCCGGCCCCCTCCTGAAGCAGAAAAGGGAAACATTCTATGGAAACTAAACAATTGTGTCTATGGCCTTGCAGATGCATCACTGTATTGGTACAACAAGGTGAAAGAAATAATGTTGAGTACAGGTGGAAAAATGTCTCTGGTAGATCCAGCAGTATTTTATTGGCTGGATGAACAGTGTAAAGTGATTGGAGTACTTGCATGTCATGTTGATGACTTCCTTTGGGCAGGCTCGGAAACTTTCACAACAGAAGTGATCCCTAAACTGAAGTCTGCATTCCATGTTGGGCGTGAGGAACATAAAAGATTCTGCTATGTGGGAATGGACTTTGTTAGTGATAATGGTGTAGTTCATGTACATCAGAATAGTTACATTGAAAACCTACAGCCTATCCAGCTACAAGCAGCTCGTGCTGTACAGAGAGATGCCTCGCTTAATGAAACTGAAAAGGAGAAGCTTAGGTCAAAAATAGGCCAGATACTATGGGTTGCAAAACAAACCAGACCAGACATTATGTTGCCAAAAGATGCCACAGTCCAGTCTATTCATGAGACAAATAAGGTTCTCAGAAAGCTTCAATCTGAAAAGGTGTCTCTCAG
>NW_023265144.1:0-2107 GCF_013103735.1 Etheostoma cragini
ATCATCAGGGAGAAACAAGCTGTAATGTTACCCTACAGGACAGATGTTCATCATCAGGTAGAAACAAGCTGTAATGTATAATATATAAAGTATGTTACTAGAACATGAGACTACCTGTGTTGGGGTTGTAGGCGTTCCCGATGTTGGTGGTGACGTGTTTGTAGATCAGAAGCGTCTCCGAGGGAAACGGTCCGATAGTTTGTTCACCTGAAACCACCAGAGAGGCCGTGAACGCAACCTTTCGCACTGAGAGAGAGAGAGAGAGACAGAGAGAGAGAGAGACAGAGACAGAGACAGAGAGAGAGAGAGAGAGAGAGAGAGAGAGAGAGAGATATTGTATTCAGTTTTACAACAACCTTTTATTTACATATTACAATTTGTACAATTTCACAATGAAATGAAGTGATAATGCATTAAAATATGTATGGGTATAAAACATATCAATGTAGTACAATCAATTCAAAATGCTGCTGTCCCGGTTAGTTAGTCCAGGTCTGCTGCAGGGCTCCCTTGTTAGGCTGTGGAGACGGCGCTAGCGAGACAATTCTTCACGGCCCAGTCATGTCCGCCTTGGTCCATCATTAAAACAGAAGCTGAGAGCAGCATTGAGGAACCATTTAAATGAAGATGAGACACTACAGCGGGGACGTTATTCCCTTTAGAGTCCCTGGAATCTGCATCTTCACTAACATGTCTTCTTATGGAGGCCTTTAGGGACAACACAACATTGTACAACTGTAAGATGTTGTGTTGTCCTCCAGTGGCCCGTTCATTCAGGGTTAGGGGTACACAGTTATTATTCTTATTATTTGTGTGTAGATTTCTTCTAAATGACCTGAGGTTGAAAGTGTTTGGCCACCATTCCCTGAGTTAGATGTTAATACATTAATATAATATATGAATATTTTTATATATTGATATATTAATATATTTGATCTGTGAGCAGCAGGAGGACGAGAGAGGTTACCTGTCAGCTGCTGCTTCAGCGCGTCCACGTCCGCCTTCAGCTCGGCCGCTTCTTCTGCAACATCAGAGACATCAGAGACATCAGAGACACTTTCTTTAGGACATCAGAGACATCAGAGACACTTTCTTTAGGACATCAGAGACACTTTCTTTAGAACTTCAGAGACATCATAGACACTTTCTTTAGGACATCAGAGACACTTTCTTTAGGACATCAGAGACACTTTCTTTAGAACTTCAGAGACATCAGAGACACTTTCTTTAGGACATCAGAGACACTTTCTTCAGAACATCAGAGACACTTTCTTTAGGACATCAGAGACACTTTCTTTAGGACATCAGAGACACTTTCTTTAGGACATCAGAGACACTTTCTTTAGGACATCAGAGACACTTTCTTTAGGACTTCAGAGACACTTTCTTCAGACATGAGATGCAAAGATTCATGTTTGACTCATTATTAAACTGAAACTGATTTCATAATCTATGAATTAGATTAGACTGAATCTGATTCCAGCTCGTTAGATATGATTACGTTCTAGTTTCTTCTCTCCATGGGACGGGAACCTGAATTTCTTTGTGGACAGAATGAGACATTTGAAGACGCCATGTTGGACTTTTTGGGAACTACTGATCAACATTAAATCCCCATTTAGAGACTAAGCAAATACATTTATCCAGAAAGGAATCCTCAATGCCAATAATCAGTAGCAATGTTTCTCATGACATACCCCGTCCTCCTCTCTGGGACATACCCCGTCCTCCTCTCTGGGACATACCCCGTCCTCCCCGGGACATACCCCTTCCTCTCCGGGACATCTCTGCCCCCCCAACCCGGTCTCTAACGGACCACTACCCTACCTTTAGTCTGCAGGAGCCTCATGTCGGCCTTGAGCTGGACCAGCGAGGCGGTCATGTCTCTCAGAGCGGCGTAGATGTCCTGAGGGAAGCTCGGTGGACACTGGGACCCGTTGTCCGCCGAGACGGATCCGAGCAGCAGCAGCAGCGTGACCCCCCCACAGAGATTCATCCTGGTGAGTTCTGGTGTCCGGCAGGATGCAGTTTGAGATCATCTGGTTACGGTGAAGGTCCTTTTATTCAGTCAGGCTGCTGGTTTACAGTAAATGGAGCGGGGGGGGGG
>NW_023265145.1:0-1172 GCF_013103735.1 Etheostoma cragini
CCTCCCTGACTCAGGTAAGGAACCAATCACAGCCTCCCTGACTCAGTTAAGGAACCAATCAGATCCTCCCTGACTCAGGTAAGGAACCAATCACAGCCTCCCTGACTCAGGTAAGGAACCAATCACAGCCTCCTTGACTCAGTTAAGGAACCAATCAGATCCTCCCTGACTCAGGTAAGGAACCAATCAGATCCTCCCTGACTCAGGTAAGGATCCAATCAGATCCTCCCTGACTCAGGTAAGGAACCAATCAGATCCTCCCTGACTCAGGTAAGGAACCAATCACAGCCTCCCTGACTAAGGTAAGGAATTAATTGCAGCCGCCGGTTTCCAGGAATAAAACGTAGCTTCCTTCCTTCCTTCCTTCCTTCCTTCCTTCCTTCCTTCCTTCCTTCCTTCCTTCCTTCCTTCCTTCCTTCCTTCCTCTTATTGTCCTCCCTGGTTGATCAGGTGACCTAACGACGTCCTGCAGGTTGATCAGGTGACTTAACGAGTCTTTCCTTTTTTTTTTTTCACCAGACGAACTTCAAACAGAAATTTGTGGCTCTGCTGAAAAGATTCAAAGTCACTGATGAGGTTAGCCTGTCTGTCTGTCTGTCTGTCTGTCTGCCTGTCTGTCTGTCTGTCTGTCTGCCTCTCTGTCTGTCTGTCTACCTGCCTGCCTGCCTGTCTGTCTGTCTGTCTGCCTGTCTGTCTGTCTGTCTGTCTGTCTGTCTGTCTGCCTCTCTGTCTGTCTGTCTACCTGCCTGCCTGCCTGTCTGTCTGTCTGTCTGCCTGTCTGTCTGTCTGTCTGCCTCTCTGTCTGTCTGTCTGTCTGTCTGCCTGTCTGTCTGTCTGTCTGTCTGTCTGCCTGTCTGTCTCTCTGTCTGTCTGTCTGTCTGCCTGTCTGTCTGTCTGTCTGCCTGTCTGTCTGTCTGTCTGTCTGTCTGTCTGCCTCTCTGTCTGTCTGTCTGTCTGTCTGTGACTATTTACCTACTGTACCTGCACATCTAATCCCCTGCAGGTTCTGGACTCAGACCCGGTGTGTCGGGACCAGGAGGCCGAGGAGGACCTGGACCTTCTGTACGACAGTCTGGAGTTCTACAACCCGAGTGACAGCGGCCCGGAGCTGGACGACAACGACAGCATCATCAGCACGCCCAAACCCAAGCTCAGGTCCGCTGCCCCCCCCC
>NW_023265146.1:0-1440 GCF_013103735.1 Etheostoma cragini
TTTACGAAACAAAAGATAACTTTCACCGAATCCCTTGGTTAAATAACAGTCAGTAACTTTACATGTGTTGACAATAAAAATGCTCACAAAACACTGCACTTGCAATTGCGTTTCTCATGCACTTTCATGTCCTCTAATATCCAATATCATGTCTATCAAACATTAGTTTGAGATGAAAACAGCAGTTGTCAGAAGTGGGACTCGAACCCACTTCTCCAGTGGAGACTGCAACCTGGACGCAGCGCCTTGGACCGTTCGGCCAACCTGACTGATCCAACAGACCATTTAGTAGGACCTGTTTAAAAAATTATAATATAGTGGATTAAACATCGTCATACTATAGTAGGTTCTAAGTCATCCATGTCATAGTTATCAAGGGAAGGTTTACAGTGTAAAGGACCAAGGATATTAAACCTGTAAGCTAACTTTAAACTAGATGTGGAAAGTTGAAAGGTTGATCTTTTTTACCTGTGCTGTGGCTTAAAAAACAGGTTCCACCGAGACTTGAACTCAGATCGCTGGATTCAGAGTCCAGAGTGCTAACCATTACACCACGGAAGCGTCGAAAGGCTTGCACAGGTTTGCTAGACAGTTTCTATCATAATAGCCACATGTGTGCTATTGAAGGCACACAACAATCACAACGAAGATGAAAAAGCAACAATTATTGGCTAACTTAAATCCTTTAATTAGCTAAGCGTTCAGAGGATGTGGAAAAAGCAAGTCAAGAACAAGTTTTAAAGGACTTGCCACTGACAGTGAATACAGCAGTAGATATGTCTACTGTGTACAAACACATGGTAACTTTACATGTCTTGACAATAAAGATGCTCACAAAACACTTCACTTGCAATTGTGTTTCTTGCGCAAATTCATGTCATCTTGAATACAAAGAACTGCTAAGTTCTTTATTCCTAATATCATGTCTCAGATGTTAGTTCTAGATAAGAAAGCTAGTTGTCAGAAGTGGGATTTGAACGCACGCCTCCAGTGGAGACTGCGACCTGAACACAGCGCCTTGGACCACTCGGCCATCCTGACTGCTCCAACAGAGGTCCAGTAGGACCTTTCTCAAAAATGATAATATAGTAAATTGAACATGTCATGATATAGTAGGTGCTCAGTCATCCATGTCATAGTTAACAAGGGAAGGTTTCTCAACTGTCAGCCAAAATATATGGGCGTTTATGAAGACATGGAAGAAAGTCACCACGGTGGCAATGTGCTTGACAATGGCAATACATTGCACGGGGTATGAAGGCAATGTGCAATACAGGCTAAATCCTATGGTGGGAATCAAGATCCACTAATATTTCTGTGCACAATGTCCACCAGAATCCAGAAATGTCCCTGCCAGATGGAAAATAGACTGACAATTGGGTCAACATTGTGCAATTATCTTCAAAATGTCCAACTGAGTCCACAAATATTCCTACCAGA
>NW_023265147.1:0-928 GCF_013103735.1 Etheostoma cragini
GGGGGGGGGGGGGTTCTGTACAGTATGTGCATGTCTTTGTGTGTTTATATTTGTGCGTCTGTGTGAGTGCATCCTTGTCTATGTGTGTCTCTGTCTTTGTTTCTGAGTGTAAGTGACTGATGGGAACAACAATCTGTGAAATCGGTTCAGTTTTAAGCGAGAAACAAGCTGTCAACTGGATTTATGTCCTCTAAAAGTCCTGTTGTTGACGTTGACAACCTCAGATTATTATTCTAAGTGTGTGAAAACATTATGGGATGGATCCCTACAGAGATAGACCTTTTAGTTAAAGAGTAAGATCCTTTTAGTTTAACATGAAACAGAAATCACCATCACCAAACCCACCAGACTCCATGTAAATAATCACTACTTTTAGCATGTATAGAGCAGCATATCTCCACCAGACTCCATGTAAATAATCACTACTTTTAGTGTGTATAGAGCAGCATATCTCCACCAGACTCCATGTAAATAATCACTACTTTTAGCGTTGTAGAACACAATTCATTCAAAGTGGACAGAAACTAAATAAAACTACCAAAAGCCGTCTTGGTTCATCTTTCCACTGTTCCAACAATTACCACTCTGGTCTGGTTGGAATAAATCCTTAATTCACTCATTAACATGTGGAGATATGCTGCTCTATACACGCTAAAAGTAGTGATTATTTACATGGAGTCTGGTGGAGATATGCTGCTCTATACACGCTAAAAGTAGTGATTATTTACATGGAGTCTGGTGGAGATATGCTGCTCTATACATGCTAAAAGTAGTGATTATTTACATGGAGTCTGGTGGGTTTGGTAAAGCAAAGTTAAATGTTTTTCCAGTTTTTATTACTTAACACCTTGTTACAGAACTTTCTTTAACTGTCCAGTCCAATAACATAAATAGAGTATTTTTTTTTTTTTTGGGGGGGGGGGGGGGG
>NW_023265147.1:952-2293 GCF_013103735.1 Etheostoma cragini
TACTCGCCGACACCGGCGTTTCAGGGCGCCGAACATTTCTACTTTCATCTACAAACCAAACTGCATTTGGACTTCTCATTCAAAACGTTTCATCAATTTTTACAAAACCTTTATTTTATGATATTGGCGGCAGATGCAACAAAAACAACAGCACAAAAACCTTTTTTTACACTTCTTCTGGTTTCCCGCTGATGACGTGATGAGTTAGCGCCACCGTCTGGCGGCGTGCGGCGGCGGCGGTTTAAACGACTCAGGGAAGCTGCATCAAAGACAGATGGAGGAGGACAAGAAGAAAGGACAAAAGGAAGGAAAGAAGGACATTAACAGGGAAAAATCACACTTTTACATCTTTGTTGCTCAGTATTTTCCCTGTCTGCCTTCCTTTGTTTCTTTCTTCCTCCCTTCCTATCTTCCCCCCCCTCCCTCCCTCCCTCCCTTTATTTCCCCGTCTGCCTTCCTTTCCTACTTCCTTCCGTCCTTTCTTTAAAGTCTAAAAAAATCGTAATAAAGTGACAAAAATGACAAAATATAAGAAAAAAACAAAATATTTCTCTTAAAACGTTTCGATAAAATGTAAAACACACCGCAAGGAAGACAAAACTTAAAAAAAAAAAAACTTCAAAGTGACAAAAACTTCAAAGAAAGCAGCAAAAACTTCAAAAAAAGAGACAAAAACTTCAAAAAAGAGACAAAAACTTCCAAAAAAGAGACAAAAACTTCAAAGAAAGAAAAAACTTCAAAGTGACAAAAACTTCAAAAAAAGAGACAAAAACTTCAAAAAAGAGACAAAAACTTCAAAGAAAGCGGCAAAAACTTCCAAAAAAGAGACAAAAACTTCAAAGAAAGCAGCAAAAACTTCAAAAAAGAGACAAAAACTTCAAAGAAAGCAGCAAAAACTTCAAAAAAAGAGACAAAAACTTCAAAAAAGTGACAAAAACTTCAAAGAAAGCGGCAAAAACTTCTATAAAGTGATAAAAAGTTCAAAGAAATTTCAAAGAAAGTGACAAAAATTAGATTTTTAGATTAAATATATCACCTAAAACGCTGGTTTGATGCGTCCTGAGAAAGCGTCAGAAAGCGAGACAAAGGACCAATCACAGACTGGCAGGAACAAAAGGACCAATCACAGACCGGCAGGGACAAAAGGACCAATCACAGACCAGCAGGAGAACCCAAAACCCGTCTATTACTCTTATTAACGTGTTTCCCTCCCTCCTTCCTCACAGAAAGCCCCCCCGATCCACATGTTCTGACATTTTAGAAACAACAACAACAACATCAACAGCGGCCATTTTGTTTCTGTCTTCACCTCTTTCTGTCTCTCGGGGGGGGGGGGGGGGG
>NW_023265148.1:0-1990 GCF_013103735.1 Etheostoma cragini
AAGACAGTATAGTATGTCGAAAAAGTCATGAAAAGACATAGTATAGTATGTTATAAAATTGATAAAAAGACATAGTATGGTATGTAAAAAAATGTATAAACAAAAACATAGTGTAGTATGTCAAAAAATTGATAAAAAGAAATTGTATGCTATGGTTTAAAAGTGATAAAAATTACATAGTATAGTACGTTATAAAGTTGATAAAAAGACATAGTATACTATGTCAAAAAAGTGATGAAAAAGACATGGTATAGTACATCAAAAAATTTAGAAAAAGACATGTCAAAAACGTCATGAAAAGACATAGTATAGTATGTTATGAAATTGATATAAAAGACATAGTATAGTATGTCGAAAACGTCATGAAAAGACATAGTATAGTATGTTATAAAATTGATAAAAAAACATAGTATAGTATGTCGAAAAAGTCATGAAAAGACATAGTATAGTATGTTATAAAATTGATAAAAAGACATAGTATAGTATGTAAAAAATGTATAAACAAAGACATAGTGTAGTATGTCAAAAAATTGATAAAAAGACATTGTATGCTATGGTATAAAAGTGATAAAAAACACATAGTATAGTACGTTATAAAGTTGATAAAAAGACATAGTATACTATGTTAAAAAAGTGATAAAAAACACATAGTATAGTACGTTATAAAGTTGATAAAAAGACATAGTATATATTATGTTAAAAAAGTGATGAAAAAGACATGGTATAGTACATCAAAAAATTTAGAAAAAGACATAGTATAGTATTTCGAAAAAGTTATGAGTTTGACATACTATAATATGTATTTTTTGTCACATAATTGACATACTATACTAAGTCTTTTTATCAATTTTTTAACATACTATACTGTCTTTTTTATCACTTTTATGACATACTATACTATGTATTTTTTTAAATATTTTGACATAGTATACTATGTATTTTTTATCAATTTTTTGACATGCTATACTATGATTTTTTTTTAAAGATTTTGACATACTATACTATGTCTTTTTTATCAATTTTTTTGACATACTATACTATGTCTTTTTTATCAATTTTATAACATACTATAGTTTGTGTTTTTTTCAATATTTTGACATGCTATACTATGACTTTTTTAAAATATTTTGACATACTATACTGTCTTTTTTATCAATTTTTTTGACATACTATACTATAACTTTTTTATTGTTTTTTTGACGTAATATACTATGTCTTTTTTATCACTTTTTTGACATAGTATACAATGTCTTTTTATCAATTTTATAAAATACTATACTATGTCTTTTTATCAATATTTTGACATACTATACTATGTCTTCTTCATATATCTTTGACTTAATATATCCTGAATTTTTTATGAATAATATAACATATAACTTTTTATCAATTTTATAAAATACTATACTATGTCTTTTTATCACGTTTTTGACACACTATACTATGTCTTTTTCATCACTTTTTTGACATACTATACTATGACTTTTTTAGTATAGTGTGTCAAAATATTTAAAAAAAGACAGGGTATAGTTTGTTATAAAATTGATAAAAAGACATAGTGTAGGATGTCAAAAAGTGATAAAAAAAGACATAGTATATTATGTCAAAAATGTGATAAAAAGACATAGTATACTATGTCATAAAATTGATAAAAAGACATATAGTATAGTATGTCAAAAAGTTATAAAAAAGACGTAGTGTAGTATGACGTAGATAGTGTAGTTTGTTATAAAAGTTATAAAAACAACAGTATAGTGTTTCAAAATATTTGAAAAAAAGACATAGTATAGGATGTCAAAAATTGATAAAAAGACATAGTATAGATTATTATAAAAGTTATAAAAAAACACATAGTATAGTATGTCAAAAAAAGTGACAAAAAAGACATAATATATGTTTATAAATTAATAAAAAGACATAGTGTAGAATGTCAAAAAATTGATTAAAAAGACATAGTATAGTATGTTGAAAAACTGATACTATGTCTTTT
>NW_023265149.1:0-2189 GCF_013103735.1 Etheostoma cragini
ATCGAAAAAAAATAAAATAAAGTAATAATATTGTATGTCGAAAGAAGTCAAAAAAAGTAATAGTATTGTATGTCGAAAGAAGTCAAAAAAGTAATAGTATTGTATGTCGAAAAAAGTAATAGTATTGTATGTCGAAAAAAGTAATAGTATTGTATGTCGAAAAAAAGAAAAAAAAAAGTAATAGTATTGTATGTCGAAAAAAGTAAAAAAAAGTAATAGTATTGTATGTCGGAAAAAGTAAAAAAAAGTAATAGTATTGTATGTCGGAAAAAATAAAAAAAAGTAATAGTAATGTAGTCGGAAAAAGTAATAGTATTGTATGTCGGAAAAAGTAAAAAAAAGTAATAGTATTGTATGTCGGAAAAAGTAAAAAAAAGTAATAGTATTGTATGTTGGAAAAAGTAAAAAAAAGTAATAGTATTGTATGTCGAAAAAGTAATAGTATTGTATATCGAAAAAAAATAAAATAAAGTAATAGTATTGTATATCGAAAAAAAATAAAATAAAGTAATAGTATTGTCTGTCGAAGAAAGTAAAAAAAAGTAATAGTATTGTATGTCGAAAAAAGTTTAAAAAAAGTAATAGTATTGTATTTCGAAAAAAGTTAAAAAACAGTAATAGGATTGTATGTCGAATAAAGTAAAAAAAATTAATAGTATTGTATGTCGAAAAAAGTAAAAAAAAAGTAATACTATTGTATGTCAAAAAAAGTAATAGTATTGTATGTCGAAAAAGTAATAGTATTGTACATCGAAAAAAAAAAAAAGTAATAGTATTGTATGTCGAAAAAAGTAATAGTATTGTATGTCGAAAAAGTAATAGTATTGTATATCGAAAAAAAATAAAATAAAGTAATAGTATTGTATATCGAAAAAAAATAAAATAAAGTAATAGTATTGTCTGTCGAAGAAAGTAAAAAAAAGTAATAGTATTGTATGTCGAAAAAAGTTAAAAAAAAGTAATGGTATTGTATGACGAAAAAATTAATAGTATTGTATATCGAAAAAAAAAATAATAATAATAGTATTGTATGTCGAAAAAAGTAATAGTATTGTATTTCGAAAAAAGAAAAATAAAGTAATAGTATTGTCTGTCGAAAAAAGAAAAAAAAAGTAATAGTATTGTATGTCGAAAAAAGTTAAAAAAAAGTAATGGTATTGTATGACGAAAAAATTAATAGTATTGTATATCGAAAAAAAAAATAATAATAATAGTATTGTATGTCGAAAAAAGTAATAGTATTGTATTTCGAAAAAAGAAAAAAAAAGTAATAGTATTGTATGTCGAAAAAAAATAAAAAAATAATAGTATTGTAAGTCGAAAAAAGTAAAAAAAGTAATAGAATTGTATGTCGAAAAAAGTAATAGTATTGTATATCTAAAAAAAAAAAAAAAAATAATAGTATTATATGTCGAAAAAAGTAATAGTATTGTATGTCGAAAAAGTAAAAAAAAAGTAATAGTATTGTATGTTGAAAAAAGTTAAAAAAAAAGTAATAGTATTGTATGACGAAAAAATTAATAGTATTGTAAGTCGAAAAAGTAATAGTATTGTATATCGAAAAAAAATAAAATAAAGTAATAGTATTGTATATCGAAAAAAAATAAAATAAAGTAATAATATTGTATGTCGAAAGAAGTCAAAAAAAGTAATAGTATTGTATGTCGAAAAAAGTAATAGTATTGTATGTCGAAAAAAGTAATAGTATTGTATGTCGAAAAAAAGAAAAAAAAAAGTAATAGTATTGTATGTCGAAAAAAGTAAAAAAAAAGTAATAGTATTGTATGTCGGAAAAAGTAAAAAAAAGTAATAGTATTGTATGTCGGAAAAAATAATAGTATTGTATGTCGGAAAAAGTAAAAAAAAGTAATAGTATTGTATGTTGGAAAAAGTAAAAAAAGTAATAGTATTGTATGTCGAAAAAAGTAATAGTATTGTATGTCGGAAAAAGTAAAAAAAGTAATAGTATTGTATGTCGAAAAAAGTAATAGTATTGTATGTCGAAAACAGTAAAAAAAGTAATAGTATTGTATGTCAAAAAAAGTAATAGAATTGTATGTCTGAAAAAGTAAAAAAAAAGTAATAGTATTGTATGTCAAAAAAAGTAATAGTATTGTATGTCGAAAAAGTAAAAAAAGGCAATAGTATTGTATGTCGGAAAAAATAAAAAAAAGTAATAGTATTGTATG
>NW_023265150.1:0-1127 GCF_013103735.1 Etheostoma cragini
GCCAGTAACTACTCATTAACTAACCATTAGTGGTTCAATCCCAGTCAGCCAGTAACTCCTCATTAACTAACCATTAGTAGTTCAATCCCAGTCAGCCAGTAACTACTCATTAACTAACCATTCGTTACTCAGTTGTTCCTCATTAACCAGCTACGTCTTTTATTTTGAGCATGGACATGAAATAAAATGTCATAAAAAAAAGTTGAACAACAAAATTAAAACTCAATTATTTTTAGCACTTGAAATGAAAATTGAAGGAAATGAAGGAAAAATGAAAATATTTATTCAAAAGTCATATAAATATACATATATATACCCATAAACCTATACAGTATTTAAATACATACTACAATTAGCACTGTGTTTCTTTGTACCTCTGGAATATAATCTCTTTGAAAATCTTTTAGAAATTATGTAAAAAATGTCCTTTTTTATTTGGTAAAACAAATTTGAGTCACAGCTAGAAAAAGTCAAGCAATTTATTTATTTGCAAGTTGCCCTCCCGGCGCTGTTTTACATGAATATTACATGAAAAGGCCTCTCGGTGCAGAAGATACATCTCCATTGCGAGATGAAGGTGATACATCAACACACGTAATCATAGCCATCGTGCACCGGATGAATCCTGCTGAGCTGGAACGGTTCACAGCATTTCATTTTCAGCAAAAACAAGACCGCAAGCCATAAATCAAACGTGGATGTCGCTAAATGGAAGTAAAGACTCTCTTTAATACTTCTCTATAATACGTAGACTACATATAATACATAATACTCTATAATACATTAGGAACGATGCGATGGAAAACCTGTTTCCATATATCTGTGTATCAGGATTATAATCGTTTTATTTATGGAATCCAATTGCTCTCATATGCCGTACTAGTCTATATTGATGGGGATTAATTTGCAGGATTCCTCCAGACAGATGTCCCCTCCCTCTTTCTTTTTGTATTTTTACCTTTTTCATGGATTTCTTTAGCAATGTTTTTGATGTGTTCATCACCTTTTTTCCCAAAGTTTTTGTTTTTTCGACAGTTTTTGACATGTTTTTGACGCTTTTCTCAGTACATGCAGACATGTCGCGGGACCTCCTCATACAGCTGAAGATACTGTGTCACCCCCCCCCC
>NW_023265151.1:0-2262 GCF_013103735.1 Etheostoma cragini
CCCCCCCCCCTCTTTTTCCTCTGCACTACCTGTACTGTATATATTTTTTTATATATATATATATATATATTATATATATATAGTTGCTCTCAGGACTGTGCACCACGTTCCCCCCTCTCTTTTTCCCTCATCCTTCTGCACCACCTATATTATATATTTTTATATCTCGTGTTGACACTGTAAAAGTTTTGCTTCAGTCTCGTTGCACAGGTACTGCACTGTGTATAACGACAGCAAAGGCTTTCTATTCCAGTTGTTTTCTATTCTTGTGATATTAACTATGCACCTCTATAACGTGTCCTGCCATCCGTTGCCTTACCTTCCTTTTGCTCCACCACAGAGCGACAGACCAAATCCAGCAGCTCTTCAGTCCGCCTCTGCAGAGCCTGGTAGCTGTCGAATGAGTGCATGAAGCGATCTGGGGGGTAGTTGGCGATGGACTCAAGCTGCTTCCGGTTGGCGCCTCCCACCCCGACGCCGAACACCATGACCCCGTCCTGCCTGAGCTTCTGGGCCGGTGCCTTCACGTTTGCTTCTCCTTCGTTATCAGTGGAGTCCTCAGCCGTGATGACGACAGCGACCTGAGGCACCCGTTGATCAGCTCGGCTTCCCGCCTCCTTGGTGAAGAACTGCTTCTGGAGGAAGTCGATGGCTTTGCCGGTCTCAGTGACTCCCCCTCCTAGGAGCTGGATTCTCTCCACGGCGGCCAGCAGAGACCTCTTGTCGGAGTGGTCCTTCAGCAGGAACTCTGTTTGGGGCTCATCGCTGTACTGGGCCAAGCCGATCCGAACTTTGTTGGACCCGATGTCGAGGTCCTTGATGAAGTTGCGGAGGAAAGACCGGACCTCCTGGAAGTTCCCGGGGCTGATGCTGGAGGAACCGTCAACTAGGATGACGATGTCGGCCATGTTGGCTTTTTCACAACCTGGAGGGGGGAGGGGGGGGCAAGTTCAGCATAGCACGCGCCAAAATAGGCTGGGAAGAGTCTTAGTGTAAAATTAGAGCTGACAAAGTCACAATGAATATTTTTACATTTTCCAGATTTGACCCAGGTCACGTCAACAGCATATTCATATACATTTGGAGATTTAAAATAAGACCTTTTTGGAATGGCACATCCTAAGGAAAGCTCATTGTGTGGACTGGCTCTAGTGTCTGGAGAGACTTCAGATACAGTATTAGGGACCACTAAGGTCTATATAAAGAGACTTCAGATACAGTATTAGGGACCACTAAGGTCTATATAAAGAGACTTCAGATACAGTATTAGGGACCACTAAGGTCTATATAAAGAGACTTCAGATACAGTATTAGGGACCACTAAGGTCTATATAAAGAGACTTCAGATACAGTATTAGGGACCACTAAGGTCTATATAAAGAGACTTCAGATACAGTATTAGGGACCACTAAGGTCTATATAAAGAGACTTCAGATACAGTATTAGGGACCACTAAGGTCTATATAAAAGAGACTTCCCAGGGGTCTTTTAAAAGTAAACAATGAATCCCAGCGTATACTGCGTTTGAAACCCAACTTTACACGGCCCCCACCTTTAATCTGAGCAGCGATGCCAGAGAAACACGCCGCCACGATGAAGCCGAGGACCAGACTGGTTCTTCCCATCGTGCTGCGACGGCTCGAGACCTTCTCCCGTCCTACAACACAGAGACAACAGGAGTTAGAGCACAGGTCATCGTCCTCAGCTGGATTTTCACATTACGTGTCATTTAGTTGACGCTTTTATCCAAAGCAACTTAAACTTGCTACATGTGTCAGAGGTTGCACGCCTGTGGAGCAACGAGGGGTTAAGTGCCTTGCTCAGGGTTCAATGTTTCATTGGCTCAATGGTTGATGTTTTGCGGTGGGAATCGAACCCTGATCCCCCACACCAAAGGCGTGGGTCATATCCACTGCACCATCACCAACTGCACACTCTGCACGCTGAGTTATTTCAGAAGAGGATATTAAAGAGACAGGCGCTAGAACCAGGGGCCATTCTGGGATCAGACCTTTAGGGGGGCGCAGTCCCTGACGAGGCTGAGCCCCCCTAAATGTTACCTCCCCCCCACCTCCAACCACCCACCCCCTGCTAAATCAGTAATTTCACTGGATACCAATGAATAGATAGTATTTATTGTTATAACAGATGATGAATGCAAATATTGAACATGAAAAAACAACAAAAGTCCCTTTATGGACTACAAGAATTAAATTAAATGATAATGAAGAGTAAACTCTCTCTCTCTCTCTCTCTCTCTCT
>NW_023265152.1:0-8368 GCF_013103735.1 Etheostoma cragini
CTTGCGTATCTACAAATTTACGGACCTCCACTTGCGTATCTACGAATTTACGGATCTCCACTCTCGTATCTACGAATTTACGGACTTCCACTTGCGTATCAACAAATTTACGGATCTCAACTTGCGTATCTACGAATTTACGGACCTCCACTTGCGTATCTACGAATTTTCGGACCTCCACTTGCGTATCTACGAATTTACGGATCTTAACTTGAGTATCTACGAATTTACGGACTTCCACTTGCGTATCAACGAATTTACGGATCTCAACTTGCGTATCTACGAATTTACGGATCTCAACTTGCGTATCTACGAATTTACGGACCTCCACTTGCGAATTTACGACGCATAGTTCAAAGTTCTATAGAGTTTTGGACAGAACAAGACATTTTGAGGACGTCATCTCAGGATTTTAGGAAACCCTCATCCACATTTTAAATCCCCCATGAAAAGAAGGGCTGTGCTGCCCCCTGCAGGTCCCAGTGTGTAACTGCCTCCTGTTGTTTTCAGGCAGCTGAGCTGATGTCTGCAGACAGAGATGGCAAAAGTACTCATTTACCCTACTTAATTAAGTAGAAATACAGATACTTGTGTTAAAAATACTCTGGTAAAAAGTACTGATTTAACTTCTTTAGCCTTGGAATGACAACCAATTGTTATGCAAAGCCACCTGGACCACACAAATGACCCCCCCACCCTCTGTGATACTGGGTGACCGCCCACCCTCTGTTATTTCACAATTTATTGGTTCACTTATTAATTACTGTTCATTAATAAAGTAAATTAATAATATAGTATTTGATTTATTTAATATAGGATATGTTAGATTTTCATTAATTAGCTCATTGACCAACAGTATGTAATCAAGTAAGAATGAACAAGAGCCAACAGACGACAAAGAAACTTTATTAGAATATCAGATATTATTATATTATAACATGCATGAAACACATCAAATATTAAAGAACAGAAGGTAAAGAAACCACTGATTACATGTTGGGTAAGGAGAAAGAAGAACTTGGTTGATTTAGTATGTGTACTATGTGGAAAGCAACAAACAAGTTGATTTAGAAGAAAAAAAGCCTCAAAGCAGAAGTCCAGCGTTTGAATCCGACCTGTGATGATTTTCTACATGTCCCCCCCCTCCCCTTTTCTGTCTTGTCAACACTTAAAGGTGCAAAAGCCCCAAAAATAATATTAAAAAATGCCTTAGAAACATTAGAAAAAGCCCCTAAAACGTCAAGGTGACAAAAACGCTGAAATAAGCAATAAACATCCGAACAATAGTGACAAAAATGTTAGAAGAAACGCAACAAAGGTCAAATAAACTTTTAAAAAGCAACTAAAAACATTGCGATAGGGACAACAATGTTTTTTGGGTTAATCAAGACTTCCAGAGAAGCCAAATCAGAGAATCGTACAACTTTTTTGCGAATCAAGTAGCTGCTGTACTCGCTTTCTCAAACTTTCTCTTTCTTCTTCCAGTTCTCCTTCAAGCTGCTTCTCTAACATTTTCTGCATATTTGCAATTTTCCTCTGTCTCTCCTCTTCCTCTCTCTTTCTCTTTGCTTCTCTTTCCTCGCTCTGCCTCATCCTCTCCCTTTCTCTTTCCTCCCTCTCCCTCTCCCTCTCCTCCTCTCTCTCTTTCCTCTCCCTCTCCCTCTCAGCCTGAAGTTGTTCTATCATCTTCTTCATCTCCTCGTCATCTCTCTTCCTCTCTGCTTCTCTTTCCTCCTTCTCCCTCTTCCTCTCCTCCTCTCTCTCTTTCCTCTCTTCTTCTCTTTCCTCCATCTCCCTTGTCCTCTCCTCCTCTCTCTCTTTCCTCTCCCTCTTTCTCTCAGCCTGAAGTTGTTCTATAATTTTCTTATGTTTTTCATATATTTCCTGGAGTTTTCTCTCTAATTCCTGTTGTTCCTTGGGTCTTTTCTCTTTTTTCCAAAACCAGAAGCATTCTGTCTCCATGTTCACTACTTTGAGGGCCCTCTCAGCCTCTTGGAACATCTGGTTTGTGTAGTGGCTTCCTCCGTTCTTCTGGGTCAGACTTCTGATCTTCTGGAGCAGCTCAGTGACCTGAGAGCGATCCCTCAGCTTATTATTGAAGACATGGTACTGGCCATTACATCTGGTCACGAGTTCTTGCAGGTCTGGGGAATCCTTCAAGAAGTCTTCAATAGTTGTGTCTTCAAGAAGGTCTCCATGAGTGAAGAGGACCATGCTGTATCTGTCTGCAGCCTGTCCAAAGATGTCTTGAATCCATTGCACTGTCTGCTTTTCCTCTGGAGTGTATCTGCCCAGCCGGATGACCACCAGGAACACATGGGGTCCAGGAGCAGCGTAAGAGACGCACTGGTCTATAGCTTTAGTTGCTCTTTCCATGTCAAACCTGGTGTCAAACAGGCCTGGGGTGTCGATAACAGCCACCTGTTGCCCGTCCACCTCACCGTTGCCCTTGGAACAGTCGGTATTCACAGACTCTGACTCTGATTTAAAGCACTCTCGTCCCAGAATGGTGTTTCCAGTGGCACTTTTCCCAGACCCAGTCTTCCCCACCATCACTATCCTCATTTCCTCATTGTTTCTGCTCAAACCTGTGTAGAAGAATGTGAGACACTGAATAAGAATCAGGTTGTACATGTGTTGTAGTTCATCACACAGGAAGTCCAATCATGAATGTTTACAATGTGGCTCATAATGAAGACTTATTTGGTTTTCTTTCCATGATCTTCTATGGGTTCCATGTATAGTTCAGTCCAGTAGTAACAGGAAAAGGCACCAGGTATTTTAAAGTACCCCATGCATTAGTGTCTAAGTGACTAACATGTACAAGAATCATTGAAATTGGTCCAGTTTCTGTACTGTATTGCAGCTGCCGGTCTGTAACCGACAGCCTCTAACCGGGCTGTAATGTAACCCTATACACCCAGCGGGTCCTCCTACAGGTGGGGGGCCCAGGGGAGAAAGAGAAGGGCGCTACGTAGCTTTTTTGGGCTGTGCCCGGCCACCAGGCGCTCGCTGACGAGCCCTCCATCTGGGCCTGGCTCCAAGATAGATAACTACCGTTTTACAGAGGAGAATGGCGTCGCCATTTTTTAAGGAAATGGAAATAGTTTGTGCTTTATATGAGTTATAATTTTTATTATGTTTATTTTTAGCATATTGGAAAGCTGTTTTAGACAACACGAAAATGCTTGTGTAGAATTGCTGGGGGTGTAATGTCAATAAATATAACATTAGGTTGATCATCGGCATCATTAAATGTCCTGCCGGCAAAAGCGTCTGGACTTATTTAGTAAAAATGTATTTTGTCATCTGTATAAGTTATAATGACCATTTCCTCCCAGTGTGACTCCCAGGACACATGAGAAGTGTTTTAGAGAGATTGGCTCAGCTGGTCCTGCTCTGTCTGGGATATCAATACATATCTGGGGGATTCATGTTCCATCCTACAACCATTTTCACTCACTGCAGCCCAAATATTCTAATAACCCAGTTTGTCCTGATAAAAAAGATGTTAGATGTTCATAGATCGACTGTAGACAACAGGGTTGATGTTTTACAAGCTTTTTAAAGACAATGAGCTGTGAAAATGACCAGTACTGCAGTACAGCTGTGCTGTAATGTGCACAGTACTGCAAGTACACAGTACTGTGAAACCATAGCCATTTAATTTACTTTTTGTATATATAAGAGGAGCTGAAGAAGAATTTTCAACATGTTCACTTCATCTCCAAAACGTGTTTCAACAGAAGTGTTCTAGTTTTGGCTATTTATTTATTTTATTTAGGTATGTTGTTAATAATTTGCATAGTTAATATTGTTCTTTGGTGTTCAGCTTATACAGGTTTATACAAATGTTATTTAATGAACATCTTGTCTTTTTTTTCTCAAAATGAATGAATAAAAGGATCGAGGTTTGTGTTGAATCATGGATTTGGTGTATCGTTACAGCCCTACTGGTATACTAATATTTATAATAGTGATCAAAAGATTACATATATAACAAATTATTAAAATGGATGTAGCATCATGACTTACCAGAGTTGCTGTCCATGTTTAGTTCTGGTTGAAGAGTCCGGAGTAGATGCTGCAGCTGAAGTAAAGACAGAGTTCAGAGTGTCTCCTGCTGATCCTTTAGAAAGACTCTTTATAAGAACCAGACCACACCCTTAAATACCTGCACCCAACGGTAAAAAAGCATTTATGGTACCTGGCCCTTCCAGTGAACACTTATTCAAAACAACAGACGCTGATGCACAAAGAGAGGGGGAGCAGGTTAACGGTATCTAATTCCAAGTTACAGAACATCAATCACTGATAATATGACGGAGCAAATGTACACGTATAATTAATGAAATTATCTACACATAGTTGTTCAGATCGCCCAACTGTCATGTTTCACTCTTCTTAAGAAACGGAGTTGATTCATAGTTCTCGGGAAGATCACCTGGAGCTGTTCACAGAGAGGAGTGTGTGTGTGTTACATCACTAACAGGGACGTTGTAGAGCGTCCTGATTATTTTTTGTTAATGTGTTTTTGTTTAAGTTACATATTTTAAGTTTGTATTTTTCTACATTTTATTGATCAGAACTTTAATATATTTTGATGTTCTGTTTGGACAATAAAACAAATTATTATCATATTATTTTAGTGAGAACTTGTTGTTTTTGTAATATATATATATATGAGTTAGGCTCTACAAATTTTTTTTTGTTTTAATGACGTTGTAGAGCGTCCTCTGGTGGACAGACTATGCAACGCCATCACTAACAGGGACGTTGTAGAGCGTCCTCTGGTGGACAGACTATGCAACGCCATCACTAACAGGGACGTTGTAGAGCGTCCTCTGGTGGACAGACTATGCAACACCATCACTAACAGGGACGTTGTAGAGCGTCCTCTGGTGGACAGACTATGCAACACCATCACTAACAGGGACGTTGTAGAGCGTCCTCTGGTGGACAGACTATGCAACGCCATCACTAACAGGGACGTTGTAGAGCGTCCTCTGGTGGACAGACTATGCAACACCATCACTAACAGGGACGTTGTAGAGCGTCCTCTGGTGGACAGACTATGCAACACCATCACTAACAGGGACGTTGTAGAGCGTCCTCTGGTGGACAGACTATGTAACACCATCACTAACAGGGACGTTGTAGAGCGTCCTCTGGTGGACAGACTATGTAACACCATCACTAACAGGGACGTTGTAGAGCGACCAGGTTAAATGCTTGTTGGACAAAATGGAACCTATGAGGCAATGTAGAACATGTAAACATTAAGGAAACGCTTGATACATAGCACAACATAGCCTACCTCGTCTGGCTTGGCGTGATGACACAGAGGCAGATGGGACCGGCGAGCTGCCGTCCTGTGGTGGTGATGGTGGTGGTGGTAGCTCTGTGTCATCATCATCATCCTCACCAGTAACAGACAACTCTATAAACAACCAACACAGGGAGCAAGTTTACTTTATAAAGCTAATTCAAGACAGACTATACACAGTAAGACCCGAGTCTGCTGTTAAGTGTCATGAATAAAAAAAATCTTCAAATTCGCCATAACAGTAAATAAAAGCGGTTGTGTGTTTGCTCCTATAATCATCCCCTGAATTATCTATTATTTTTTCAGTGAGCAAACCTACCTCCAGAGTGGTTGTCTGTTGTTGGACTTCTGTGCTAGTCATGGATTGTCCATCACAAACACCATGTTCGAACATAGGGATGCTCATAAGTGTACGTGGTACCAGAGCACCCTAGGTCAAAGGTCAATGATCGATTTTATAATCGTGTCATCTGATCTGAGGCCGTATGTTTTGGACACTCGGGTGAAGAGAGGGGCAGAGCTGTGTACTGATCACCATCTGGTGGTGAGTTGGGTCAGGGGATGGGGGAGGACTCTGGACAGACCTGGTAAGCCCAAACGTGTAGTGCGGGTAAATTGGGAACGTCTGGAGGAGGCCCCTGTCCGACGGACTTTCAATTCACACCTCCGGCGGAGCTTTTCGGGCATCCCTGTGGAGGCTGGGGGCATTGAACCTGAGTGGACAATGTTCAAAGTTTCCATTGCTGAAGCTGCGGCGGCGATCTGTGGTCTTTGGGTCTTAGGTGCCTCAAGGGACAATGCGGATTCCGTCCTGGCCGTGGAACAACGGACCAGATCATTACTCTCGCAAGGATCTTGGACGGGGCCTGGGAGTATGCCCAACCAGTCTACATGTGTTTTGTGGATCTGGAGAAGGCGTATGACCGGGTTCCCCCGGGAGAAATTGTGGGAGGTGCTGCGGGAGTATGGGGTGAGGGGGTCCCTTCTCAGGGGCATCCAATCTCTGTATGACCAAAGCGAGAGCTGTGTCCCGGTTCTCGGCAGTAAGTCGGACTCGTTCCAGGTGAGGGTTGGCCTCCGCCAGGGCTGCGCTTTGTCAAAAATCCTGTTTATAGTATTTATGGACAGGATATCGTGGCGTAGTAGGGGCGGGGAGGGGTTGCAGTTCGGTGGGCTCAGGATCTCATCGCTGCTTTTTGCAGATGATGTGGTCCTGATGGCCTCATCGGTCTGTGACCTTCAGCACTCACTGGATCGGTTCACAGCCGAGTGTGAAGCGGCTGGGATGAGGATTAGCACCTCAAAATCTGAGGCCATGGTTCTCAGCAGGAAACCGATGGAGTGCTTTCTTCAGGTAGGGAGTGAGTCCTTACCACAAGTGATTGAGTTTAAGTACCTTGGGGTCTTGTTCGCGAGTGAGGGGACCATGGAGCGTGAGATTGGTCGGAGAATTGGAGCAGCTGGTGCGGTATTACATTCTGTTTATCGCACCGTTGTGACGAAAAGGGAGCTGAGCCGGAAGGCAAAGCTCTCGATCTACCGGGTAATTTTCGTTCCTACCCTCACCTAGGGTCATGAAGGCTGGGTCATGACTGAAAGAACGAGATCCAGGGTACAAGCGGACGAAATAGGGAGGTGTTCCAGGCACGTCCAGCTGGGAGGAGGCCTCGGGGAAGACCCAGGACTAGGTGGAGAGATTATATCTCCAACCTGGTCTGAGAACGCCTCGGGATCCCCCAGTTGGAGCTGGTTGATGTGGCTCGGGAAAGGGAAGTTTGGGGCCCCCTACTGGAGCTGCTGCCCCCGCAACCCGATACCAGATAAGCGGATGAAGATGGATGGATGGATGGAGCTCAATCCAGTTTTTTTTAATTTCTGTGGAGGACCACAGAGCCAGCAGACCGTTGGTTTCCCCCACAGAGGAAAACCAACGGTTGTTCTGGTTTCAGACCCATGTCCAAAGCTAACATTAACAGCTGTCTATAGATAACAGCTGATCGGTGTTTTAAAAATGGCGGCCCGAAGTTTTTGTTTTCAAACGTCACGATAACCCCGCCCCCAGCACCTGACGTAACCGGTTCTTATCTCTAGACCAGCGCTACCTTGGTGCTGAGTTGGAACCCGTGTTCTTGGCCCAGAGCCAGGTTTATTTGTGTGGAAAATCAAAGAACCGGTTCGATATTTGGCACTGACTCCGAACCAGCACCAGAACCTTCTAAGTGGAAAAGACATATGTGTATTGCACAACAGCAGATGGTCCAGTGGGGAAAATGCTGACCACCACCCAGGAAACGTGAGTTCAAACCCCGCCTAAGATACGCTACACAGCAGTGTTTGGGACGAATGAATACTAATTTACGTAGCTACAAATTTATGGACCTCTACTGGCACATTTACGATTTCAACTTGGCATTTAGTTATTACTTAAAGAGGAGATATTCTCCCCTCTCTTAGACTTAGACGCTTGGACTCTCTTTATTAATCCTTATGGGATGACTCATGTTAGGAAATTGAAATTTTCAGCAGCAATTTTCAGCAAGAAAAATACAGCATAGAGAGAAAAAAAACGACCGTATAAATAACAACAGCAGTAATAATAACAATAATAGTGTGTGTGTGTGTGTGTGTGTGTGTGTGTACGCTGTCCTCTTTACCCTCTGCTTGTGCTCGCCAACGGCTTGGTAATACCCCGATGGTTAGCACTGTGTTCTTACAGCGAGAAGGTTGTGGGTTCAAATCTGGGCCTTTCTGTAAAGAGATTTTATGTTCTCTCTATGTAGATCTCCTGCTGGTCTCAGACTAAAGTCCTGCTGCTATTTTCTGTCCAACGTGCAGTTTGTCCACGGATGATTTGGTAAAACAAGTGTACCGTACAAACTAAATATTTAGTAAAATATATTAAGGAGAGGAGGACCGGGGCCATGTATTGGGAGATTTTGGGGACCAACCTCCTTCCCTCAGTCAGAGCATTGAAGATGGGTCGAGGCCGGGTCTTCCAACATGACAAAGACCCGAAGACCACAGCCAGCAGAACCAAGGGGG
>NW_023265153.1:0-7015 GCF_013103735.1 Etheostoma cragini
GGGGGGGGGGGGGGTCACTGCTGGGCCAGCAGGGCGTTGCGGTTGGCCTTCATCTTCTCCAGACGCTTGGACAGGTGCGTGTTGCTGATCTCCAGCTCCTCGATCCGGTCCAGGGCCGAGCGCAGCTGGAGACACGGAGTACACGTTAGTACACAGGAGTACACGGGAGTACACAGGAGTACACAGGACTACACGGGAGTACACAGGAGTACACGGGAATACACGTTAGTATATGGGAAATATGCTTTAATACAGCTGGAGACACTAACACGGCTGGATGAATTCAACGGTTGTTCTCACTTTCAAAAAGTGACCAAAAAGACAAATGACATTTAAATTTAACATTAAAAAAACATTAAAATTTTTTTTTTTAAACATTTAAAAAAACATAAAAACATTTTTAAAAAAAACATTTTCAAAAAGGGGACAAAAAAAACCCAAAAAGTTAAAAAAAAAGTAAAAAAAAATTCTTTAAAGTGACAAAACAAATGTCAAAAATGGGATCAAAACGAAAAAGTAACAAAAACAAACAAAGACAAAAGTGACAAAAAAAACATTCAAAAAGGGAAAAAAAAATAAAAAAGTCTAAAAAAGTGACCAAAAAAATAGAAAAAGGGAAGAAATTGACAACAAATGTCAAAAAGTGGCAAAAAGACGAAGTTGTTAAAATGTGATGAAAACTAAGAATAATAAACAAAGATGGCGTCTGACCTCCCGCTGGAGTCTCCTCTTCTCCACCTTCAGCTCGTCCTCCATCTTCTCGCTGGTCTCAGACGCCGACCTGTAGCGGGTCACCTGACCCTCCAGACGGATCACCTAGGAGACGGAGGACGCGGCGTCTCATTGGTTCAGATTAACTACGTCATTAAGAAATCAAATCAACAACAACAACGTTCAATGTTTACTTAAAGGTCATTAGGCGGTGTGTTCTGTGTATTTCTATGTATTGTGTGTATTGTGTGTGTATTCTGTGTGTATTCTGTGTTTCTGTATATTCTGTGTATTTCTATGTATTGTGTGTATTGTGTGTATTGTGTGTGTATTCTGTGTGTATTTTGTGTATATTCTGTGTATTTCTATGTATTGTGTGTATTGTGTGTATATTTGTGTGTATAATGTGTATTCTGTGTATATTTCTGTGTATTATGTGTATTCTGTGTATATTTCTGTGTATTGTGTGTATTGTGTGTGTTGTGTTTGTGTGTATATTCTGTGTATTATGTGTGTATTGTGTGTATTCTGTGTATTGTGTGTGTATTCTGTGTATTCTGTGTATTATGTGTATTGTGTGTGTATTGTGTGTACATTTTGCTCCAGAGTGTGTATTGTGTGTGTAGTGTGTGTGTAGTGTGTGTGTATTGTGTGTGTATTGTGTGTATATTATGTGTATTATGTGTATTGTGTGTGTATATTGTGTGTATATTGTGTGTGTATTGTGTGTACATTTTGCTCCAGAGTGTGTATTGTGTGTGTAGTGTGTGTGTATTGTGTGTACATTTTGCTCCAGAGTGTGTATTGTGTGTGTATTATGTGTATTGTGTGTGTATTGTGTGTGTATTGTGTGTACATTTTGCTCCAGAGTGTGTACTTCCTGTTCAGATTTCACCAGTCTGAACTTGAGGTCGCTGATCTGTCGGTTGGCGTCTCCTGGAGTAACAAAACAACAACAACAACAACAACAACGCCGTTATCAATGTTCAACAAACGCCGTCGTTTACAACGCTAACCTTACAACGCTAACCTTACAACGCTAGCTTTACAACGCTAACCTTACAACGCTAGCTTTACAACGCTAACCTTACAACGCTAACCTTACAACGCTAACCTTACAACGCTAGCTTTACAACGCTAACCTTACAACGCTAACCTTACAACGCTAACCTTACAACGCTAGCTTAGCTACATCCTCCGCTACGCTACCGGCAGGAAGTCGGCTTGGTACTGGAAGTTTATGCGCTACCGCGGCAACGGTACACACTAAAATGGCTGCTGTTATGACCGCTCTGCTACGGGGATTTAAATGGAAATGGCCTTTCTATTCACACACACACACACACACACACACACACACACACACACACACACACACACACACACACACACACACACACACACACACACACACACACACACACACACACACACACACACACACACACACACACGTAGACAGACACACGCACACACACACACCTTGAACTGCCACTAACTGATAATGTATGTAAATGTCTTTAACTACAGGTTTTATTATTGTTGTTGTTATTATTATTATTATTGTTGTTATTATTATTGTTGTTATTATTATTATTATTATTATTGTTGTTGTTATTATTGTTGTTATTTTTATTGTTGTTATTATTGTTGTTGTTTCTTCTTCTCTCTGTAAACTGCTGCTGGCCCTTTAAGAGTCCCGGTGCTCACTCTGTAGCTCCAGGAGATGAGAGTCCAGCCCGTTCTCCAGACCGTCCCCCTCTGGGTCCTGGACTCCATCGGTCCCGTCCTTCTGTCTCTGGTCCCGCTGAGACTTCAACAGCCTCACCTACACACAGACACACACACACACACACAGACACACACACACACACACACACACACACACACCTGATTGGGTGTCCATTTCTGAGACCTATTCTTTAAAGAAGACATGCGACCGAGTGCAGTCTGTCTCTGTCCCTCCAGGAAGACAGAGACCAGATCATGTGACCCACCTGGTCCTGTAAAGTCTCCCGTTCCTCAGACAGCGTCTTCAGCCGGAGCTCTGCAACACAACACACACCTTTAACCCAGATTATAGATTATAGATTATTATATATTAATTATCTGGAGCTCCAGTAGGCAACGTTTCACCGTCTGATGTCTGGCAAAATATTACTCATGTTAAATTAAAGCCTCTCTACACACACACACGCAGAGATACACAAACACACACACACGCAGAGATACACAAACACACACACACACACACACACACACACACACACACACAGAGTACTTTTGGCATGATTAATACTTTACATTTGTAGTTTATTTGCCTTTAGAGGCAGAACATTCCTGATTAAAGCTTCATGTTTACATGTTATTATCTCATTAATTAGATTGTGGGTTATGTGGATTTATATTCAGGAGTTATTAATATTATTAATATTATTAATATAATTCTAATACATTAACGAACACCTAAACATTTTCTCCCAATTATTTCCCCCCAAATAATTATGATTGAGTTGAAAACACGCAATTATTTCACATTAATCACACACGGGAAATCACATTAAATTATTATTAATCAGAGAAAATACTAAATTAAATCATAAGTGAGGTAATAAATACAGTTTCTTACCCCTGTAACGTGTTGATGTCACCGGCAAGAAAGACTGGGACGCATCATAATAATAATAATAATAATAATAATAATTTATAATAGTAATAAAATAATAATATTAATAAAAAAAAGAAAAAAAAAAAAAAATTGGAAACGGGTCAAATTTGTTACCAGGACAACAATTAAGGAACTAAACGATTGATCTTTTTACCTTTTTATTTTTTTACAATTATTAATTATTAATCTTTTTTAAGATTATTTTTTTTGGCTTTTCTGCCTTTTGTAATTTTTGATAGGACCAAGGGGAGGGGGGGGGGGGGGAGACATGCAGGAAATGTCCACAGGTGGGATTTGAACCCAAGACCTCTGCATCGAGGCATGACCCTCTCAGTACATGTGCGCCCGGCCTCCCACTGGCCCCCCCGGGCACATTCAGCTAGTTTTAGTTAATCTATGAAGTCTTGCAGTCCGGTGTGTGTTGGTGTTTCCTGCCGTGTGAACCCAGTCCTTTCCTTTTCCTCACGTTTTCCACTGAAACATCATCACCAGCCTCGGCCGCTGGTTGCCGTGCCGCCGCCGCCGCCTCCTCGCCAGCCTCCTCGCAGCTGTCCAGGTCTCCGACCGACGGCTCCTGGTCCTCAGTAGTCCGCCCCGTGGACTCGACGACACGCTGATCCTCAATGACCCCGTCCTGCAGGCTCGTCAGCAGCAGCTCTGGAGCCGCCATCGCCCTGATTTCCTCGGCGGTCATTTCTAAAATGCGTCTGACTGTTGAACTCGGAGAGCTCGTTGACGGCGTTCGACGCCGACTGAGTCGCGTCTCAACTTCTTCGACAGGAACGCGTTTGGGTTTTGCAGGTTCGGCGAAGTAAAACTCAACAAAAACGATTTCCTCGGACCGGCTCGTCGCCGACAGATCGCTCTGACTCGGCTTTTCGTCTTCTACGTCCAACGAGGACTCTTCTGGAGAAGATTCGGAGACCTTCACCGTCAGATTATATATTCTAGGACTACTTCCTGTTGCGTCTTGGTCATCACTCGCTCGAGGTTCCTGAGCGTCTTCATTAACTTCCCCTGGATGAGTTTGAGGGCAAAACTCCAGAGATGCTATATCGAACATTTCAGAGACAGGACCGTCTCCGATGATCGTCCATTGTCCAGAAGCTCCCTGCTCCACACACTCAGGACATTCTCTTGATTCTTGGTCGACTGTCTCACGCTGATCCGACACATGTTCTAAAACCGTCTTCAGCGAGTCCTCGAAATCTGAAATCCGCCGATTGAGAGATTCTCGGACGTTTGGGAGGTTTCTTGAGATTTTAGCTGCGAGATTCGTTTTTTCCCCAAATCCTTTGAGCACGCGTTGAATGTTCTTCTTTAAACCGCTCCAGTCCTTCCACATCTCAACCGGGACAAATTTCATTGACGACTTTGATGTTTCCGTCTGGTCGTTACATCCGAGACGCTCAGAGGGACGTCCAGAGGAAGGTCTGAGACGTTCAGAGGGACGTCCGGGACGCTCAGAAGAAGGTGCAGGACATTTGGAGGAGCGTGGGGGACGTTCAGAAGGACGTCCAGAGGAGCATGAGGGAAGTTTAAAAGGACATTCAGAGGGACGTTCGGGACGTTCAGAGGGACATACGGGACATTCAGAGGGACATTCAGAGCAGTTGTCTTGAGTCTTTTCCTGACTATAAAAACCTTCTCTAACCGTTGTCCTCCAGTTCTCCGGTGTAACCAACGTTCCCTCAGTGATCGACTCCTCTGCCGGTAGCAATGCGTCCGTCTCCGATGGTTTTATTTTGGTCTCAAGGCTTGGGCCTTCGGATACAGCAGAGCGTCTTAACGCCCCCCCATTCTTTAAGGACTTGTCTTCCTTTAGGGTCCTTTGAGAGGACTCACACATCGTTAGAACGGGCTCATTTTCCACCAAATTTGCAAGAATTTCCTCTTCTAAACTTTGTCCGTCCCACTCGTCAACATCATTAACAGCCACCTGGTCAACAAATTCATTTTCTTTCAAACTGACCACTAACGTCGGAGTACTGAACTCCTTTATTGGATTTTCTTCAGCACCCAGACCTGGACTATCAGGCACTACCCCCCCTTCTGAACATCTTACATCCCTGCATGTGTCTCCAGCTTTCTCTGGATTTTGTAAAATAGGATCAACAGCAGACGAAGGCCTTTGCGCAGCATCCCTGTCAGAAGATGGAGTCCCAGTTCCCTCTTGTTTCTCTTGAGTCAAAGAGTTTAATTTGCCAGTTGCCATGACATTCGACACCATCACCTGGTTGTCCAAGATGTCTTTTCTGGGTGGAGGAGGGACGAGACTTGATCTGCAGACTTTTTCAGTCAAAGTTCTGCAAACAGGCAAAACCAAATCTACGCATTTCGCCTGATTTTCAGATAGATGCACTAAGGGTTGAGTTGAGATTTGGTCATCAAAGGAGCGCTCCATTTCCTTCACAAGGGCATCTCGGTTTGATGCCACAGACACTTTTGTTTTCTTTATGCCTTTAAAGGCCTGATCCTCAACAATAAATCGGGCGATGGAAGATCTCGGCTCCCACGTTCCTAGCTCATTTTCCATTGGTGCTTTTATAATTCCTTCATTTCTAATTAAAGTTTTTCCTTTGCGTCTGATGTGTAACTTCCTGGTTGGATCCTTTTTACTTCCTTTGTTCCATGGTAGTTTCCTTGCGTTCTTGTTTCTACGTGTGTGTTTGTCTGCTCGTCCTCTGGACTGTTCATCGAACCCCTTCACTTGTTTTAAAGCATGCATTTCGGTTCGGTCTCTGGTGGGACGTGTGTTACGAGACTGGGAACGGTCGTTGCCCTCTGCTGGCTGCCGCTTCCGAACTTTCCCTGAAAGATCACGAAGAAAACGATTGGACGACCAAACGGGGAATGTAACGATAAAGATGTTGGGAATTAGCCCGAACCGAGGAGAGATGAATCAACGGCTTGATCACAGAAGAATTAAAAGCAGAGTTCTTGTTTCCGTCGTCAGGATGTTGAACGGTAGATGAACCCACTGAGGTCTAAAGGCATATTCACACATCTTAAATTCATCTTTTTAGGATATTTCTATAAAACTCACCCTGTGTGTTACATATCAAACTCAGATGTCCATATGGTGGCGCCCAAATCTGTCCCAAAGCAACGTGTAAAGAGGTAATTTGGCTCTAATGCTGAAACATTGATGTTGGGTTGATGTGTTAATGACTAAATGACTTTACCGAAGTTTTTAATCAAGTTACACATGATTAAAATAGTAAATAAATGTCTGTAAATGTTTTTATTTTGCTTTCTGAGTTGAAGTTTTGGGCGCGCAGGACCTCAGAGGGTTAAAACATCCGACCCAAACAAGACGAGTTGTTGATATAAGTCACCAAATGTCATCAGATCAGGAAATGAAACAAAGGTATTGTGTGAATGGCATGCGTTCGTTAATCATTCAGACATAAGATCATGAGTTATATTCCAAAATGTGACACAGATAGACCTTTCTGCACACCTGTGGTCGGGCAGGTGCGTTAGAAATGACCAAAAGCTGCAGATCAAGAGTGGAGGAACCATTGGTATCCGCCTCTATAGAAAGGCTAATGTAGTTCTCTATGTCAGCCACTAGGTGGAGTACTGCACTGGGAGTTATTTACAGGTGTGGTAATCAGTGAGGGAAAGGTGTGG
>NW_023265154.1:0-1063 GCF_013103735.1 Etheostoma cragini
AAAGTTATAACAAATTCAGTGATCTCCTACAAGGAGAAGACACTGAGGAAAGACACAGAAGTCATTTACTCTGAGAGGTATTGTAGATCTTATTATGAATAATTAATATGAAAATCATTGTTTAAATGTAATTTTCCATTACAAGTTACTGTTTGAAAAAATGAAAAGAAATGTTATTGAGATGGAGGCAGATGAAGTGTTTATGACCCATCAATGATGACAAAAGGTTACATCAGCTGTCGGGGGTCTGATTTAAAGGAAATGGTACTCTTTAAAAGTGTTGGGGTTCTAGCGTTAAACTAATGAGGAAGAATATGACAAATCTAAATGAACCAAAAACAATTTCAGGAACTTACTCTTTCAAATGTTACACCAGAATAATTGAAGTCCTGTCCTTGTTTTAGGCGAGGAATGGCACCTTGCTAGAGCTTCAGAAGGCAGAACATGACAGATTACACATCTGTCACATAGTCACTTTGTAGTCTTAAATACCAAGTCTCTTGCTGTTCCTTGACTAGTTGGGCACCCCTGCTTTGCATCGCTCCAGGTAAGTAGAAAGCAATCTGTTATGCACCTTTGCATTGCACTAAAATGTCCAAATTTGGACCTGAATCCAACAATAACAATACTTGACACTCACATACACTCACCTATAGGATTATTAGGAACACCATACTAATATTGTGTTTGACCCCATTTTGCCTTAAGAACTGCCTTAATTCTAGGTGGCATTGATTCAACAAGTTGATGGAGTGGGATTTGTGGGATGCACATCCAGGGCACAAAGCTCCCGTTCAACCACATCCCAAACATGCTCTATTGGGTTGAAATAAAGCAAGTAACCACAAATTAAAACTATTGCGATGGCTAGGAATCGAACCCAGGTCAACTGCTTGGAAGGCAGCTATGCTCACCACTATACCACCATCGCTGGACAGTGCAGCTGTCCTTAAAGGTTGGTTCTTTTCTTCTTATCAAAAGATGATTTTTTTAAATTCCTCTTTTTAGTCAACTTCAGAATGGGTTCCTAAACGCATGCATACCACTGTATGCATGTATACCT
>NW_023265155.1:0-1380 GCF_013103735.1 Etheostoma cragini
TTCAGGCTGTTTCAGGCTGTTTCAGGCCGTTTCTGGATGTTTCTGGATGTTTCTGGCTGTTTTCAGGCTTTCTGGCTGTTTTCAGGCTGTTTCAGGCTGTTTCTGGATGTTTTGCAGGAGACTGCTGGCTGCTGGCTGCCATTGGTTCTCTGACTCTGACTGACCGCCTGCTGCACCGCGTCGTTCCCCACGGTCAGGCCTTCAGCCGCGACTACGCCGGCATCTTCCACTTCCAGGTGAGACGCCACCTGCTCAGGATGCGTTCAAGGCCTTGTTGTTAAAAACAAAGAGACAGAGGAGAACAATATATATTCATAGATACAATATACATAAAATACTAGGATACAATGTACATACAATATACATGAAATACTAGGATACAATGTACATACAATATACATGAAATACTAGGATACAATATACATACATACAATATACATGAAATATTAGGATACCATATACATGCATACAATATACATGAAATACTAGGATACAGTATACATGCATACAATATACATGAAACATTAGGATACAATATAGGCTACATGCATACAATATACATGAATTTTTTTATTATATCTATCTGTTTCTGATTAACTCACTTTCATCACTGCAAGTTGTTGGAAAACATTGATGGTCTTTATTGTCTGCCTGTCTGTCTCCCTGCCTGTCTGTCTGCCTGTCTGTCCCCCTGCCTGTCTGTCTGCCTGTCTGTCTTCCTGTCTGTCTGCCTGTCTGTCTCCCTGTCTGTCTCCCTGTCTGTCTGCCTGCCTGCCTGTCTGTCTCCCTGTCTGTCTGCCTGTCTGTCTCCCTGCCTGCCTGTCTGTCTGCCTGTCTGTCTCCCTGTCTGCCTGTCTGTCTCCCTGTCTGTCTGCCTGTCTGTCTGCCTGTCTGTCTCCCTGCCTGTCTCCCTGTCTGTCTCCCTGTCTGTCTGCCTGCCTGTCTGTCTCCCTGCCTGCCTGTCTGTCTCCCTGTCTGCCTGTCTGTCTCCCTGTCTGTCTGCCTGTAGTTCTGGCAGTTTGGGGAGTGGGTGGACGTGGTGATTGACGACCGTCTGCCGGTTAAAGATGGAGAGCTGCTGTTCGTCCACTCGGCGGAGGGGAGGGAGTTCTGGAGCGCTCTGCTGGAGAAAGCCTACGCCAAGTAAGACCTGTCTGTCTGTCTGCCTGTCAGTCTACCTGTCTGTCTGTCTGCCTGTCTGTCTACCTGTCTGTCTGTCTGCCTGTCTGTCTGTCTGCCTGGGGAGGTTAAAGGAGGGAACGTGACTAGTTTGTTGAGGTTTGGTGGGGGAAACATGACTAGATTTATATACAGTGAGGAAAATAAGTATTTAACACCCTGCTATTTTGCAAGTTCTCCCACTTAGAAATCATGGAGGGT
>NW_023265156.1:0-3781 GCF_013103735.1 Etheostoma cragini
GTTGAAATTACTGACAAAAAGTCATAGTATAGTATATCGAAAAAATCATAAAAAGTCATAGTATAGTATGTCGAAAAAAGTCATAGTAAAGTAAGTTAAAAAAAAGTCATAGTATAGTATGTCAAAAAACGTCATAGTTTAGTATGTCGAAAATAATGACAAAAAGTCATAGTATAGTATGTCGAAAAAAGTCATAGTATAGTAAGTTGAAAAAAAGTCATAGTATGTCGAAAAAAGTCATAGTATAGTATGTCGAAAAAAGTCATAGTATAGTATGTTGAAAATAATGAAAAAGTCATAGTATAGTATGTCGAAAACAATGACAAAAAGTCATAGAATAACATGTCGAAAAAAGTCAGTGTAGTATGTCAAAAAACGTCATGGTATAGTATGTTGAAAATAATGACAAAAGTCATAGTATAGTATGTCTAAAACAATGATAAAAGTCATAGTATAGCATGTCTAAAACAATGATAAAAGTCATAGTATAGCATGTCGAAAAAAGTAATAGTATAGTATGTTGAAATTACTGACAAAAAGGCATAGTATAGTATATCGAAAAAATCATAAAAAGTCATAGTATAGTATGTCGAAAAAAGTCATAGTATAGTAAGTTAAAAAAAGTCATAGTATAGTATGTCGAAAAAAATTATAAAAAGTCAATGTATACTATGTCAAAAAAATCATGAAAAGTCATCGTATAGTATGTCGAAAAATGTCATAGTATAATATGTAAAAAAAAAGTCATAGTATAGTATGTTGAAAATAATGAAAAAGTCATAGTATAGTATGTCGAAAAAAGTCATAGTGTAATATTTCGAAAAAAATCATGAAAGTCATAGTATAGTATGTCGAAAAAAGTCATAGTAAATATGTCACAAAAGTCGTAGTATAGTATATCGAAAAAATCATAAAAAGTCATAGTATAGTATGTCGAAAAAAGTCATAGTATAGTATATCGAAAAAATTATAAAAAGTCATAGTATAGTATGTCAAAAAAGTCATAGTATAGTATGTCAAAAAACGTCATAGTTTAGTATGTCGAAAATAATGACAAAAAGTCAATGTATACTATGTCAAAAAAATCATAGTATAATATGTCGAAAAAAGTCATAGTATAGTATGTCGAAAATAATGAAAAAGTCATAGTATAGTGTGTCAAACAATGACAAAAAGTCATAGTATAGCATGTCGAAAAAAGTCATAGTGTAGTATGTCAAAAAACGTCATGGTATAGTATGTTGAAAATAATGACAAAAGATATAGTATAGTATGTCTAAAACAATGACAAATAGTCATAGTATAGCATGTCGAAAAAAGTCATAGTGTAGTATGTCAAAAAACGTCATGGTATAGTTTGTTGAAAATAATGACAAAAGATATAGTATAGTATGTCTAAAACAATGACAAATAGTCATAGTATAGCATGTCGAAAAAAGTCATAGCATAGTATGTCGAAAAATGTCTTGGTACAGTATGTCAAAAAAAGTCATATGTCGAAAATAATTACAAAAAGTCATAGTATAGTATATTGAAAAAATCATAAAAAGTCATAGTATAGTATGTCGAAAAAAGTCATAGTATAATATGTTGAAAAAAGTCATAGTATAGTATGTAAAAAATAATGACAAAAAGTCATGGTATAGTATGTCGAAAAACGTCATAGTATAGTATGTCAAAAGTAATGACAAAAGTCATAGTGTAGTATGTCGAAAAGAAATCATAGTATAGTTTGTCATAGTATACTATATCGAAAAAATCATAAAAAGTCATAGTATAGTACGTCGGAAAAAGTCATAGTATAGTAAGTTGAAAAAAGTCATAGTATAGTAAGTTGAAAAAAGTCATAGTATAGTAAGTTGAAAAAAAGTCATAGTATGTCGAAAAACCTCATAGTATAGTATGTCGAAAAAAGTCATAGTATAGTATGTCAAAAAACTTCATAGTTTAGTATGTCGAAAATAATGACAAAAAGTCATAGTATAGTATGTTGAAATTAATTACAAAAAGTCATAGTATAGTATGTCGAAAAAAGTCAATGTATACTATGTCAAAAAAATCATGAAAAGTCATAGTATAGTATGTCAAAGATATTGACAAAAGGTCATAGTATAGTATGTTGAAAAATGTCATAGTATAATATGTCGAAAAAAGTAATAGTATAGTAAGTTGAAAAAAAGTAATAGTATGTCGAAAAATGTCATAGTATAGTATGTCAATAAAAGTCATAGTATAGTATATCGAAAAAATCATAAAAAGTCATAGTATAGTATGTCGAAAAAAGTCATAGTATAGTAAGTTGAAAAAAATTCATAGTATGTCGAAAAACGTCATAGTATAGTATATCGAAAAAATCATAAAAAGTCATAGTATAGTATGTCAAAAAAAGTCATAGAGTATGTCGAAAAAAGTCATAGTATAATATGTAAAAATTAATGACAAAAAGTCATAGTATAGTATGTCGAAAAATGCCTTGGTATAGTATGTTTGAAAAAAGTCATAGTATAGTATGTAAAAAATAATGACAAAAAGTCACAGTATAGTATGTCAAAAAAAGTCATAGTATAGTATGTTGAAATTAATTACAAAAATAGTATAGTATGTCGAAAAAAGTCAATGTATACTATGTCAAAAAAATCATGAAAAGTCATAGTATAGTATGTCAAAAATGTCATAGTATAATATGTCGAAAAAAGTCATAGTATAGTATGTTGAAAATAATGAAAAGGTCATAGTATAGTATGTCGAAAACAAAGACAAAAAGTCATAGTATAGCATGTCGAAAAAAGTCATAGTGTAGTATGTCAAAAAATGTCTTGGTATAGTATGTCAAAAAAAGTCATAGTATAGTATGTCGAAATTAATGACAAAAAGTCATAGTGTAGTATGTCGAAAAAAATCATAGTATAGTTTGTCAAAAATAATGACACAAAGTCATAGAATAGTATGTCTAAAAAAGTCATAGTATAGTATATCCAAAAAATCATAAAAAGTCATAGTATAGTATGTCGAAAAAAGTCATAGTATAGTATGTAAAAAATAATGCCAAAAAGTCATAGTATAGTATGTCGAAAAATGTCTTGGTATAGTATGTCGAAAAAAGTCATAGTATAGTATGTAAAAAATAATGACAAAAAGTCACAGTATAGTATGTCAAAAAAAGTCACAGTAAAGTATGTCGAAATTAATGACAAAAAGTCATAGTGTAGTATGTTGAAAAAAATCATAGTATAGTTTGTCGATAAAAGTCATAGTATAGTATGTTGAAAATAATGACAAAAAGTCATAGTATGTCGAAAAAACGTCATAGTTTAGTATGTCGAAAATAATTACAAAAAGTCATAGTATAGTATGTCAAAAAAATCATGAAAAGTCATAGTATAGTATGTCAAAAATAATGACAAAAGGTCATAGTATAGTATGTTGAAAAATGTCATAGTATAATATGTCGAAAAAAGTAATAGTATAGTAAGTTGAAAAAAGTAATAGTATGTCGAAAAATGTCATAGTATAGTATGTCAATAAAAGTCATAGTATAGTATATCGAAAAAAATCATAAAAAGTCATAGTATAGTATGTCGAAAAAAGTCATAGTATAGTAAGTTGAAAAAAAGTCATAGTATGTCGAAAAACGTCATAGTATAGTATATCGAAAAAAATCATAAAAAGTCATAGTATAGTATGTCAAAAAAAGTCATAGTAGAGTATGTCGAAAAAAGTCATAGTATAATATGTAAAAAATAATGACAAAAAGTCATAGTATAGTATGTCGAAAAATGCC
>NW_023265157.1:5000-6945 GCF_013103735.1 Etheostoma cragini
TTTCTTTTTCATTTTTTTCATTTTTTCTTTTCTTTGGTATTTTTAATCTGTTTTTCCATTTTCTCATTTTCTGCATTTTTTCTAAACTTTTTGTCATTTTTTTTGCATTTTCTAAAAATTATTTTTAGCATTTTTAAATTTTTTTTTTTTTAATCTTTTTTATTTTTTAATGATTTCTGTTTTAGAAATATTTTCATATCTACATTTGTAGCCAGAATGACTTTCTGCACTTTTATCATTTTTTGTATTTTATCTGTTTTAGCATTTTTTTTTCCTTTTTTTTGCATTATCTTTTTTTTTACTTTTCTGCATTTTTTTCTTTTTTTTTTTGCATTTTTTTACTTTTTAGCATTTTTTATCTTTTTGAGTATTTTTGTCTTTTTTTTACAATTTTTTAGTATTTTTATCTTTTTTCTTTTCTTTGGTATTTTGTATCTGTTTTAGCGTTGTTTTCTTTTTTGTAATTGTTTTGTAATTTTTTGTAATTCTTTTGCATTTTTTGTATTTTTTAATAATTTCTGTTTTAGAAATATTATCATATCTACATTTAGTTTGTAGCCAGAATGACTTTCTGCACTTTTATCATTTTTTTTGTATTTTTTGTTGCATTTTTTTTTTTTATCATTTTTTTTTTTTTTGCATTATTCATCATTTTTATCTTTTTTTCTGTTTATGCATTTTTGTCTTTTTTTGCATTTTTGTCTTTTTTTGCATTTTTGTCTTTTTTTGTATTTTTATCTTTTATTACATTGTTTATAGATTATTATTAATATTTTAATATGTCATTAATAGATTATTATTAATATTTTATCATCGTATTTGACGGCGGCTGCCGGGGCCAGCTGCCGGCGTGGACCCTGATCCGTACTGACCCGGTCTGCTGGGCGGGGGGGCCCTCGGGCGGCGTGCGCTGGCGGCCCCCCCCCGTGGCGTTGCTGTTGTTGTTGAGCGTGACGCTGCTGGGGGTCCGGTTCAGGTTGAAGGTCCTGGGCCAGCTGTCCTCGGGGCTGGAGGCCAGCAGGCTGCACTGGTCCTCGCTGCAGATGGACATGCGCGCCACGGCGGCGTCCTGCAGGCCGCTGAGGCTGCTGGGAAGTCCCCGCTTCCCGCCGTCGTACGGCTGCGACAGCTCCGCCTCCTCGTCCTGCAGCGAGTGGTTGGGCGAGGACTCGTTGGAGCGCACCCCCGAGTCCGACGAGTCCTTCTTGTCCAACATGGCGTCCGACAGGAAGTCCTTCCCCTTCAGCGCCAGCGAGCCGCCGGCGGGCAGCTTCCCGTCCGGCGCCGTCTTCCCGTCTCTGAGCGGCGGAGCGTTGTCCGACTCCTCCGACTCGTCATCGTCGCTCGTTAGCTTCTGGTAGCGCGGCGCGCCGCCGGGCTTCAGCTGCAGAGGAGGAGGAGAAGAAGAAGAAGAAGAAGAAGAAGAAGAAGGAGAACGGAGAATCATCAAATCAACGTTAAAGAGTTTTCTAAATATTTAGATTTGTAGTTCTAAACGTGGCGGTCGCAGACCTGCAGGACGCCGGGCATCGAACCGCCGGCCCCGGGCAGACCCCCCCTGGCGGCCTTGCTGCTGAGCAGCGCCTTGGAGGACGCGTGGTCCCCCTTCTCGTCCTCCTCCGTGATGGGGTCCAGGGCGTCGCCGTCCGCGGCCTCCGCCCCCCCCGCCTTCCCGCCGGGCCTCTTGGCGAAGGCCTTGCGCCCGTCCTCACCGGCGGGGGGGTCCTTGGCGTCTGAGGTCATGAAGTGTCCGGGCTGCGGCTGCAGGGGCCGGTCGGAGGAGCCCGGATCCACCTGGGCCATCTGGGCGATGTACTCCTGGTACGCGCTGCGGTACTCGTCCTGCTGCTGGTCCGTCAGACGGGAGATGTCCATGGACGACTCCTGGGAGTTCAGACTGCTCAGACTGGGGGCGCGCACGGGGCCACTCTGGGGGGGCAGAGGG
>NW_023265158.1:0-1400 GCF_013103735.1 Etheostoma cragini
TTAAATTATTAATGTCAAGGGTAGTTGGAACTTTAATACTTCAACATATTTTTTCAGCACAACTGGAAACCAATGAAGCGGAAGCTGAGGCAGCTATTCAGAAACTTGCATAAGTTCAATTGCCCCAGAATGGACCTGAACAGCTCAAAACCTGCCTGACGCTGGGCGACCAGCCCGCCAACCAGACGTCCGCCAACCTGACGCTGGGCGACCAGCCCGCCAACCAGACGTCCGCCAACCTGACGCTGGGCGACCAGCCCGCCAACCAGACGCCCGCCAACCTGACGCTGGGCGACCAGCCCGCCAACCTGACGCTGGGCGACCAGCCCTCCAACCTGACGCTGGGCAACGGTTTCTTTTAATCTTGGTTAAATGTTTTGTAAATATATTTTTGTCTCGTGATTTTTCAATACATTCCATTTCTGAACATACATCTGCCTTTTAATTGTGGACTTGCCTGCGGTTGAGGGCACAAGGAAATAGGAAAGTAGTTAACAGTAAGGAATTTGATTTGAACCCTGGTACTCTTTGGGTGAAATCCCAAGGTGGCACTAACCCTAATGTTTTCCTCGGGTCAAATTGACCCGTTTTCCTACATAAATATTCTTTTTAATTAACCAAAATAACATGATTGAAAATCTCTACTTTCATTCATTTTGGGACGTCTTATTCAATTTTATAGCATTTGAAAAACAAATGGAAGTGTTTGAAATGGTTTTGAGTAAAAGTTGACATATTCCAGTCTGTGATTATCCATCAACATACATTCCTTTAATTTAAGTCTAAATAATTCCTAATTTCTGCTTTTCTACATTGGGTATAAATTAGGTTTATTAACCATAAATTAAAAAAAACTCTAAACTAAACTTACTAACTTATTGATACGCAGTGTTGAAAAAGTCAAAAAAGGGACAAAAATGTAAGAAAAAGTGGAAGCTGAGGCAGCTATTCAAAAACTTGCAGATGTTCAATTCGACCAGCCCGCCAACCAGACGTCCGCCAACCTGACGCTGGGCGACCAGCCCGCCAACCAGACGTCCGCCAACCTGACGCTGGGCGACCAGCCCGCCAACCTGACACTGGTTTCCCTTTGCCATTACTCTAAGCATGCCTCCGAACTAAAACTATTGCACGAAAAGGTGATCACTTTGGGATCACCTCTGTTGCTGTTGAGATTAACCAAAAAAGTCAGCATGGCAAGTAACCACTAGTAGGCTTGAGTCTATCAGTTTTAAACTTGTTTTCACTTGGCGTTAGGGTAAAATTTGAAAAGTTTCTTTCTCAGAAATTAGATCTTTTAACCAAAAATAGCATGGGTGTTAATAAATTATGTTCTTTGCAAGTAAAATTACTGATTTCAATGAATTTTAGGGATTTAAATAGTGTTTGGTTTTCCTAGG
>NW_023265159.1:0-2727 GCF_013103735.1 Etheostoma cragini
GGAAGCATGCATGTGAGGAAGCATGCATGTGAGGAAGCATGCATGTGAGGAAGCATGTATGTGAGGAAGCATGCATGTAAGGAAGCATGCATGTGAGGAAGCATGCATGTGGGCTGCGTGCAGCACCCACCGGGACCTTCAGGGGTCGTCTGAGGTTCTACAGCAGAGGAGCAGGTTGTTCCTGGAGGTCAGCAGGTGGACCCACCGGAGGAAGAAAGAGGAAACAGCTTGTATAGTATGAGGGTTAACCTTGGCTGCTTTAACACAAAGATGACCACAAATGGAAGCACACAAACACCTCAGTAGTAACAGTAGTGTGTAGAGAGACAGCAGAGTTCTGGTGTTGTGTGGTTGATAATCTGACCCCTGATGAGTCTCTTTGTGTCAACCATCCATATAAAAGCAGAACCTGACTGCTGAGTTCCAGAGTACCACAAGTTAAATCCTCCAGAAACCAAGCGCACAATCTACTCTAAGCTCCAGAGAAGATGAAGAGGCGCCAGAGTGTTTCTTCACATTCATACATCTTATCTGGACGTCCACTCTGCAGCGAGTAATGAACATGAAGTTGGGGGTGAACAGACGATATTGAGACGGAGTGCGGTCTCAGAGGAATCGACGGTCTTGATTCAACCTCAAAGCCTTGCCCATGGAGCTGGGCGGCGCTTACATTTCAATAAGTTTCAAAGGAAGTACGAGGCTGTGAAGTACATTAAAAGCTCCACATTCTGCTCATTTTCAGGTTCATTACTGTATTTTGAGGTTGGACCAGAAGAGATTTCCATGGTTTCATTTTCTAAATACACCAGATTGTTCTTGTCCTGCACATTGCTGCGCTGTTTGCAGAGCTGGTCTGGTAACACGGATCCACACAAAGAGAAAGATGAAGGAGAGAGGAGCTCAGTGTGTCCTCCGGCAGTCTAAAACTACTGGAGCATGACTAAGACCTGGTCCAGGGCAGACCTGAGCCAGCTCCATGAAATAGACAGATGGATGGATGGATGGATGGATGGATGGATAGATACATATAGATATATATTTTTAATAATCCTTTGCAGGAAATTAGTGTCACAGCAGCTTCAACACAGATGTATCCACATCAATAAAATACAATAAAACACAACAATCGAAGTGAAGAGGAGTTCTTATGTGCATCATGGAGTCTGGTAGGAGCCCACATGAAGGACTTGATACTGCTCCGTCTTCTTCTTTCCTGGTGCTGCTGGTCAGCACCTTCAGGAGGTGGAGGGGGGGGGGGGGGGGGGGGGGGGTGCAGGGTATTCATCCGAGTTTATTTAACCGCCTGTTGCCATTGAGTCATATTTCACCCATTTTCAGAAAGTTAATGACATGTCAGTTCTCAACATCATAAAGCAACGTGGATGGTTCTCTACGAGTGAGCTAAATGATCCCTACTTTACTTCAATTTGGGAGTTGTATTTTAGTTTTATAGCTTTTGAAATAAAGAAAAACACAACAAAAGAATACTTCTCCAGGACATGAACACCTGTTTCCTGGTGAAAGTCTGGTGTTTTCTCCTTAACTTCTCCAGGACATGAACACCTGTTTCCTGGTGAAAGTCTGGTGTTTTCTCCTTAACTTCTCCAGGACATGAACACCTGTTTCCTGGTGAAGGTCTGGTGTTTTCTCCTTAACTTCTCCAGGACATGAACACCTGTTTCCAGGTGAAAGTCTGGTGTTTTCTCCTATCATACATGGAAGTGCAGTTCAGTACTTTTTGTAGACTAATGTAATAATGCTGCTAATAATTCCTGTTCTTTAATGCAGAGATTTTAAAGTTTTTATGCATATTCTCTGTAACTTCCCTTTAACTCTGTTGCTCTTTTTTCTTTGCTGTACTCTCTGTGAATTGATTTTTAACTTCAGTCTTTCAGATTATGTCATCGACCGCTGACATCGTTCTCTGCAAAAACCATCGAGGATTCACACCTGTCAAACTTTTCTCAACACTCAGAAAGTGGACTTTCTTATTGGGTCCCTGAGGACAGACGGCGGTGTTGGACATGGCTGAACCCACAGGTCACAGACACCATGTAAGGATTCCTCCCCATAAGACTTTAATGTAGTCCTGACTGAGCAGTTAGGGTGTCAGGATTTGATGGTCCAGACCGGTTTTATCCTTCTTTCTCTTTGTGAAGCCCTCAATCTCGCAGCCTGGCACTGTGGGGACAGGACTGCCAGTCTTCCTCTCTGATGAAGACCTTTTTGTCTTTCTTGCCCTCATGCTCTTTCTCTGGCTCTATTTCTTTCTGCTGCTCAGCAGAAATCTGTTTTTCTTCTTCTCAGCATCTCTCTCTCTCCCTGTCCCAGTTTCGGTTACATAAAACAGAGAATAAAGACATTTTATCGTCTCCTTGTTGTCAGATTTACATCTGCAGAAACATGACTATAATTTACCCGTTCACTTACGTTTGGTTACTTTTTATTTCTTTATGTTGCAGCGACGGGGTCGGACCCAATGTTCCCACAGCCCGATAGTCTCACACGTCCACCCATGTTGTCCTCATGTTGTCCTCACGTTGTCCTCACGCTGTCCTCACGTTGTCTTCACATTGTCCTCACGTTGTCTTCACGTTGTCCTCACGTTGTCTTCACGTTGCCCTCACGTTGTCCCCACGTTGTCCTCATGTTGTCTTCACGTTGTCCCCACGTTGTCCTCACGTTGTCCTCAAGTTGTCCTCACGTTGCCCTCACGTTGTCCCCACG
>NW_023265160.1:0-1463 GCF_013103735.1 Etheostoma cragini
ATATATATACACACATATACATACACACATATACATGCACACATATACATACACACATATACATACACACATATACATGCACACATATACATGCACACATATACATACACATATACATACACACATATACATACACACATATATATACACACATATACATGCACACATATACATACACACATATACATGCACACATATACATACACACATATACATACACACATATACATACACATATATATATACACACATATACACATACACACATATACCCTCATACATATATATACACATATATATATACACACATATACATATACACACATATACATACACACATATACCCTCAAACATATATATACACACATATACATACACACATATACATACACACATATATATACACACCTATATATACACACATATACATACACACATATATATACACACCTATATATACACACATATACATACACACATATACCCTCATACATATATATACACATATATATATACACACATATACATATACACACATATACATACACACATATATATATACACATATACATACCCACATATACACATACACACATATACATACCCACATATACACATACACACATATACATACACACATATACATACACACATATATATACACACCTATATATACACACATATACATACACACATATATATACACATATATATATACACACATATACATAAACACACATATACATACACACATATATATATACACATATACATACCCACATATACACATACACACATATACATACACACATATACATACACACATATATATACACACCTATATATACACACATATACATACACACATACATATACACACCTATATATACACACATATACATACACACATATACCCTCATACATATATATACACATATACATATACACACATATATATATACACACATATACATATACACACATATACATACACACATATACCCTCAAACATATATATATATACACACATATACATACACACATATACATACACACATATATATACACACCTATATATACACACATATACAAACACACATATACCCTCATACATATATATACACACATATACATACACACATATATATACACACACATATACATACACACATATATATACACACATATACAAACACACATATACCCTCATACATATACATACACACATATACATACACACATATATATACACACACATATACATACACACATATATATACACACATATACCCTCATACATATATATACACACATATACATACACACATATACCCTCATACATATATTAAAACACATATACATACACACATATACATACACACATATACATACACACATATACATACACACATATACCCTCATACATATATATACACACATATACATAGACACATGTACATACA
>NW_023265161.1:0-1019 GCF_013103735.1 Etheostoma cragini
GTAAATAATCACTACTTTTAGTGTGTATAGAGAAGCATATCTCCACCAGACTCCATGTAAATAATCACTACTTTTAGTATGTATAGAGCAGCATATGTAAATATGTAAATAATCACATCACATCATAAAGTAGAGATTATTTACATGGAGTCTGGTTTATTATTAAAGTTTTATCTTTACCTTCTTATCCTTCTAGATCTTTTTTTAAATGTTTTGCCTTTTCTTTCCTACACCATACAAATTTAGTCTTATATTCATTTTAATAACCTGATGTTTTTATGACTGCTCCGTTTTTTATTGTGCAGTTTTGTGAAGCCCTTGGTAACCTAGACTTGGAAAACCAGCTTCAGATAGTTTACTTATCTACATATCTGCATTATTGGCTGTTGTTGTTATATTTGTGTTTAGTGAATAAACTGAATAAAGAAGGAGCTGCACGTCCTCCAGCGTCCACTAGATGGCGCTCACTCCTCCAACGAGACGCAGCCTTAGTCTCTCTTCCCCTTAACCTTTGACCTGGAGGGTCAGGGTTAGGGTTAGGTTTCTCCGGGTTGACATTTCAACATTTTGTAGTTCTTTATCCACATTTAAACTTTTTTTTTTCGATTTCATTACAATGTTTTTGTCATTTATTTCTATTCACATTTTTGTTTGGGCTTTTTTTTTAAAATATTAGGTATTTTTTTATCAAGTTTGTGTCACTTGTATTGATTTTTTTCAATTTAATGGTCAATAAACCTCATTTATAGAAAATTATACCTAATGTTTGAGTTAGAAAAGCAGAAATTAGGAATTATTGAGACTAAAATGAACTCAAAAGTAAACTTTTACTCAACATGAGGACAACATGAGAACATCATGAAGACAACATGAGGGCAACATGGGGACAACATGAAGACAACATGAGAACAACATGGGGACAACATGAAGACTACATGAGAACAACATGGGGGCAACATGGGGACAACATGAGGACAACATGAGGACAACATGGGGACAACATGAGGACAACATGGGGA
>NW_023265162.1:0-4635 GCF_013103735.1 Etheostoma cragini
CGGCGGTGAGAGCGCCGAATCCTAGCCACTAGACCATCAGGGAGTCATATCTATCAAATTTATTTTTGGAGATGTGAGATTCTTTTTCACTTACTGGACTGACTCATATTGTTTAAGGCGAGGAATGGCGCCTGGCTAGAGCTTCAGAAGGCAGAACATGACAGATTACACATCTGTCACATAGTCAGTTTGTAGGCTTAAATACCAAGTCTCTTGCTGTTCCTTGGCTAGTTGGCCACCCCTGCTTTGCATCGCTCCAGGTAAGTAGAAATCAATCTGTTATGCACCTTTGCATTGCAATAAAATGTCAAAATTTGGACCTGAATCCAACAATAACAATACTTGACACTCACATACACTCACCTATAGGATTATTAGGAAGACCATACTAATGCTGTGTTTGACCCCATTTTGCCTTAAGAACTGTCTTAATTCTATGTGGCATAGATTCAACAAGGTGCTGAAAGCATTCTTTAGAAATGGTGGCCCATATTGAGAGGATAGCATCTTGCAGTTGATGGAGATTTGTGTGATGCACATCCAGGGCACGAAGCTCCCGTTCCACCACATCCCAAAGATGCTCTATTGGGTTGAAATAAAGCAAGTAACCACAAATTAAAACTATTGCGATGGCTGGGAATCGAACCCAGGTCAACTGCTTGGAAGGCAGCTATGCTCACCACTATACCACCATCGCTGGACAGTATAGTTGTCCTTAAAGGTAGTATCTTTTCTTTTTATCAAAAGATGATATTTTTAATTCCTCTTTTTAGTCAACTTCAACATGGGTTCCTAAACACATGCATACCACTGTATGCATGTATACCTGCATGCATTTCAAAATATAAGCCAAGTGTGTTCTCAAAAACAAGAAAGAGAGCCGTAATGACACAACAATTTTTTTTTTACAGCAGAAAGCACCATTTTAAGGACACACAGACCTACAATGTAATTGCACTGCTTTGGCCTATACCAGCACAACTGAGGGTTCAGGACTCTCCTGAGCCAGCCCTAACTATAAACTTTTTCAAAGAGGAAAGTCTTAAGCCTACTCTTAAATGTGGAGATGGTGTCTGCTACCTGAACCCAAAATGGTAATCCATCGTACAAGTAGCAAATGCATGGATTAGTTTTTCTGCATCAATTTCAGAAAGGATATTCCTGAACTTGATGACTACTGCACTATGGAAGCTACGGTAGGCCAGGCCACAACTTTACGACAGGGAGATTTTTCCGTGAAAAGTATTGAGAGTTCAACTCAGCAGAGTTTGATTGTTTGAAGTCAACACGAACAAAGAAACGTGTTTCCGCCCTGTTTTGAACAGGGGACATTTGGCGTGTTAGGCGAACGTGATAACCACTACAGAAACTGATGAAAATGGCTTTTTGCATGTTAGTGCTGAAATGCACTATTCATATTTTACTGTAAATGTTTATAATGCTGTTAGACATGTTAATTTTTGACACATAGAAATTTTAAACTGTATTCAGTCACAGATGCTTTGTCATGGATTTGAGTGAGAGCGAATATGTAGTAAACCTAAATATATATGCGTGTATTTACTCTGGCATAAAGGCTAGAATAGCGCCACCTATTGATTTAGCCAAAAAAAGAGCTTAGGCATTCCTCGTTAGTATAATGGACAGTATCTCTGCCTGTCACGTGGAAGATTGGGTTTTGATTCCCCAACGGGGAGATTTTTCTACCAGCTTAGGCTTCGAGAAAGTCCCGGCAAACGCGTTGGACTGTTCATGAGGGGAAAGCAGGCCTTGGCTCAGGCTGTGTTCAGCATGGGAGGAGAACTCCTGACCCCTGAATGGGAATATTGTCAAGCGATGGAAGGAGCACACCTCCTGGACATGAGCAACACGTCTCAAGGTGCAGCAGGAGGTGGAAGAAAGTCTATGCACCTTCGAATTTCTCTTATGCTCTTTGCAGATGAGGTGGTTCTGTTGGCTTCATCAGGCAGTAATCTACAGCCCCCACTGGGGCAGAATAAAGTCCAGTGTCAAGCAGTCAGGCCCCGTTTCTCAATGTCAAGGATCCTTCCTTGGTAGGACTAGTCCTTCCAAGGAAGGATCCTTCAGGAGCAGGTCAGAGTCCTCCTTAGCATTTGGAGAACATGTAGAATGGAACAGGCTATCAAGTGCACGTCATTGCGGGCTCAAGTCATTGAATTTTTTTGCCGCATTTCAAAACACTGGATGAAGTGATTGTGGAACTGTTAACTGAGCTGTTTAATTATGCTGTTGGGATGTAGAAGATGAGTTAGCAGCCGTTTCTTAATGTCATGGAAGGATCCTCCAAAGACAGGAGGAGGACGCTACGTCATCAACGTCCGTCGAAGGACCGTTCCAATGTCAAGAATCCTCCGAATTCCTCCAAGGACTGAGTCCTTAGTTCAGAAACTTTCCCATAGACAGAGAAGGATGCATCTGTGTATCCTTCGCGGTCCCAAATCACCCACAATCCGATGTGCGGTTCTTTGTCGTCTTGTTGAAAAAAAAATAGCGGACCTCAGCGGGAGTTCGAGCAACATCACTGACGGTGAAATGATAACTTAAATGTAGGTTAAGTATCTTTAGTGTGTGCTGTACATTTGTTATCACCGTTAATGTTTTACATCAATGTAAAGCTTAACGCTTTAAAGCTTGTACAAATTGCTCTAATAATTAGGAAGATACACCCCGAGCTAACGTTAGCTAACTGAACCTGTAATTTAACTTTCGGCTGTTAGCTAGCTAGGTTGCTGTCTTTGCACAGTTTAATGTACGGTGGTGTGTTCATCTCTTTTTATGTGCCGTTACCGTAAATGTGTAACGTTAGCAGACATTTAGAAAGTTGGTGTGTTTATCACTGGTTGTATCTGTAGACGTGAGGTAACACTGCACCGTGTTAACTTCACTAGCAACATTCAACGAAGGCTGACATGTATGAGTACTTTCCCATGTAATAACGTTATGTTAAAGCATTCATAACGTCAACATCTTTGTGTTTTGTTAACTGTCTTTTAACAGGGACTAACGGAGGCCGTCACCAAGGATGGCAAAGCCAACGAGACAGAGACCAAAGAGAGATGTTGAATACATTATTTGCTATATTAAAGATTGACATTCTAACAATAAATGCTTTAAATAAACTGGTTTGTCTGTGTCATTAAGTCTGTGTCATTTATTGTTTGAATGCCAATCTTTAATATAGCAAATAATGTATTCAACATCTCTCTTTGGCCTCTGTCTCCCTGCTGGTTGTTGGCTTTGCCACTGTTTTGGTCATTCGATTTTCATTTCATGATAAGGTATTAAAAAACAAAAAACGAGTGTTTTTTTGATATTCGTTTTAAAAAACAAAATTGAAAATTGAAATACAAAGCATTTTTCTTTTTCATGGTCAAAAACGGATGAGCGAAATTTAAAAAAATTATTTGATTTTCATTTTCTATTTTATACCACAAAACATATATTCACTAGAAAACAGAAACGAATAAATGCCTGATTTTTTGTATTCTCGGACCGGATGTTGTCGCAAAAGGGCCAATGAGACCGATGGCGCGGTGTATTGTAAAGAGGATGCTTCGCGTGTAACGCTCACCTAGCTAGCGCGACACATATTTATGTTCAAATTAAAACTTGTTACTTCTTACATTAGATAGCCATGGACCAATACATAGTTTTCAGGAACAATAAACGAGTGTGTCTCAGGGAAGAAGACATGACTGGAGAAAAACGTAGTCGCATATTTCAGGTAAAAAATACGTATGTTCTCTAGGCTATGACATCAGTCTCTGAGGGTTAGCCTGTTAACCTGACCCTAGATGAGCTGTTTCGATCGCTAATCATTAGCCTTATTTAGACGACATTTAGAATTTGAAGAAGTTTTACTCTCAGCTTGAAGAAAATGCACTGAGTGGTTGTGTAAAGTACACTTTCTTTACAGGTCTCAACTCGTAGTCTGTACCTAACTAACGATGCAAATGTGGCATTGTTTCCGGGAGCATCTGGCGTGTTCAGCTCATTCGACCTTACTGCAAAAGGTCATTATGAGGTTCACGGTGAGGACGAGGACGCCTCATCAGCTTCCACTAATGTCAGCACGGGCCAACATTTCGCATTCATGCGAACACCTTCGACTACTGCGAGTTCAACTGTCTCAGCCTCCCCCAGAGCAGTTACTAAAACATTTCAAAGGTAATGTTATCCTTAATCGGTTGTTAAATAACAGTGATATGATTACATATTTTAAAATGTTCTAATTAGGTGACATGATAGGAAATAAAAAATAATGTAATTTTATTACAAAACACCCATAGTTAACATTTGTTATGCTCATATCAACTACAGTTGCCATTCTTTGTCTCCATTGTAGCTGTTGTGTAATAACATTTAATAGTACTTTTGCATTTCATTTACATTATGTACAAGTGGCAATATGGTTATTGTTGATAACAAAATACATGACCATTAACCATTGCCAGGTTTATAAATGACCTGTGTGTGTCACGTCAATTATTTTGATATTCTTCCAGATCACTGTACCTGGCCGAGGTCGTTGGTGGTAGGTTGATTCCCAGCAGAATGGTGGTGGTCAGGTTTTTGGAATGTGAGGCTAATCTTCAGGGGATCATAGGAAAAGTA
>NW_023265163.1:0-417 GCF_013103735.1 Etheostoma cragini
CTACTAACATAGCCCAGGTACTACTACTAACACAGCCTGGGTTTTACTACTAACATAGCCCGGGTTTTACTACTAACACAGCCCGGGTATTACTACTAACACAGCCTGGGTTTTACTACTAACATAGCCCAGGTATTACTACTAACACAGCCTGGGTTTTACTACTAACACAGCCTGGGTTTTACTACTAACATAGCCCAGGTACTACTACTAACACAGCCTGGGTTTTACTACTAACATAGCCCGGGTTTTACTACTAACATAGCCCAGGTATTACTACTAACACAGCCTGGGTTTTACTACTAACATAGCCCGGGTATTACTACTAACACAGCCCAATACTACTAACACAGCCCGGGTATTACTACTAACACAGCCCGGGTATTACTACTAACACAGCCCGGGTATTACTACTAA
>NW_023265163.1:699-868 GCF_013103735.1 Etheostoma cragini
CTACTAACATAGCCCGGGTATTACTACTAACATAGCCTGGGTTTTACTACTAACATAGCCCGGGTATTACTACTAACATAGCATGGGTTTTACTACTAACACAGCCCGGGTATTACTACTAACACAGCTCGGGTATTACTACTAACATAGCCCGGGTTTTACTACTAAC
>NW_023265163.1:1208-2976 GCF_013103735.1 Etheostoma cragini
AACATAGCCCGGGTATTACTACTAACACAGCCCGGGTATTACTACTAACACAGCCCGGGTATTACTACTAACATAGCCTGGGTTTTACTACTAACATAGCCCGGGTATTACTACTAACATAGCCCGGGTATTACTACTAACACAGCCCGGTTCCTGCTATGCGTGTAAACTGAGTGTGCTGAAGGTCTCAGAGCAGCGGGGGAGGACACGGAGATAGATTTGTTTGCTAATGGCCGAGACCTTTGAAGACAAACAGAGAACAGGATCTGGAGGACTTACACTCCTGTTTGAAGGTGAAGTACTCTGTGAGATGCCGGCACTCGTGGTTGCCTCTGAGGAGGAAGAGCGTGTTGGGGTGGTTGATCTTCAGAGCCCACAGGTACAGCACACACTGGCAGGGAGACACAGAGAACACTTCAAATCATCATCAGGACGTGTTAGAGAAGAGAATAGAAAGCCTTTACTGTCACGCATGGACGACCTTCTTCTTCCCTCTCCCTACCACATACACAGGCTGTTTTAGAGCCTCGATTACCCTCAGCACAATACACAAGTGCAGTACCGGTCCAGTCGAGTTGAAGCATCCCCTTTACGGTTATGACACGAAATATTAAAATAAATGTAAGTAGTGCAGAGAAGAAGAAACAAATGAGAGAGGGCGGGAACGTGGTGCACACTTCCTACTATATGCATATATAAAGTAGTAGAAATTATTATATTATTATAACTATTATTCACATAATGCAAATAATAGTTATTGGTGTATCACAAGTCCGGAGTATTAAATATTGCACTGAAATGAGATTAAATGGTTTAATATTAAATATTGAACAGTAAAGAAATTGCACAGAATTCCAGTGCATGATGGGTTTTGTCCTCCTAGTTAGGACCGTCCCCTCTTAGAAGATTAGGAGACTAATCTGTGGTTCTGGTCTTAGTCCACTAAGATTTCTTAAGTTGATAAGTCATTTTTTTATGCTTATTCATGCTTAATTACTCATTTCCAAGTAACTTATGAGCATTTCTGGTGAACACAGGATTTAAAGTGATGCTTTTGCAGTATTAATTGTGTAGAAACTCAGTTTTCCAGATGTTCATTAACTACATTTATATTGAGCTTCTCTAGTCTCCGAGCCACAGCTCTGTCCATCAAATCAACGAATCAGTGAGTCCACAACATCACGGACGTGTTGCTCCACTCAGGATGTCTTTAGTGGGGGACGGCCCTATTTCTAGTATTATAAACTAGTTTCTCTTGGTTACGACCCAATGAACGTTCAAACATGGCAAAAGAAAAGAGAGAGTCTAAAAGAGGGCGTCTCTCTGCAGATACAGACACCACAGAGCACGTCTGGTGGAAGAGGCCGATAGAGATCTGCACGTCGGTTGAACAGAAAACATTTTTATTTGCAGATTTTAACCCTTGTGTTGTCTCCCTGACGACCATGCAGCTTCCGGTTTGTCTGAGCCAGAATCTTTAAAAGAAATGCAATGTTTTGCGCATCTTTTGTGTCACTCTTTGCGATGTTTTTGTCGATTGTATGTCTGCGCTTTATTTCCTGACAAAAGGAAACTTCAACATCTGTTTCATCTAAAAATAAACATTTCTCTGTTTGTTCATCTCACTTCAGAGTTATCGCTGCAGAACGGGACAAACCGACACAACATATATAATACATTTAATATATATTAAAAGATGTGTATTGATACAGTATTGCCACTGAAAAATATACTAAAGATACTACACTGTATCCATCCCCCCCCCCCC
>NW_023265163.1:3210-4099 GCF_013103735.1 Etheostoma cragini
AGTGTGGCGGGCGGACTCGCCCAGGACACACTGTCTTTTTTTTTTTTTTAAATGAGTCTAAAGCAGAAAGTAAAACCTCTTTTTTTTACTTTTTAAAATGTGAGATATTGAACTAAAACATTCGTGTTGGTCTTAAGAGTCCTTCATCGGTCGGGCTCTGGTAAGAAGAGTTGTCAGAGCGTGATAAGGATCTGAAAACCCCGGAGCGGGTATTACCGAGGCGAGATGTGTTATCACCGAGGAGCTACTGCAGACACGTCATCCTTATCGTGTTTAACCTCCTAACAAACCCGCTCTCTCCAGCCGCCCGACCGACCGTTTCATTTCTTTTCTGAAGGCGTCAGGATCACTCTAACACCACCACGAACACTCTCCACGCTGCAGAGAGGCACAACAACCAGTGGTAGAGCGGTCAATCAGAAGGTTGGTGGTTCGATCCCTGGCCCTGCAGTCCCACATTGTGGAGGTTTTTTGTTTGCTTTTAAGGCTTTTAAGTGGTCCGACCCCAGAGGATTTGTCTGAAATTTTAATTTTGCGGTAGCGCAATCGGTTGTTGTGTTCTTCAAATCAGCGAGTTGTAGAAGTACCAAGGTCCCAGTACAGAGGGTGGGGGGGGTGATCTGCCCCTCCCCCCTGATATTCACACTATTACTGATGTGGCTCTAGTTAGTTAGTTAGTTAGTTAGTTAGTCAGTTAGTTAGTTAGTTAGATAGTTAGATAGATAGATAACATACAGGATGGGAAAACAAATGGTGCAACTACTTAAAATGTATGCTAAAATGTAAATAAACCAATTGTGCAGGTTTCCCTTAGTGCAGTTATTAGTATAGTATAATATATAGTATAGTGCAGTATTAGTATAGTATAATATATAGTATAGTGCAGTAT
>NW_023265164.1:0-1024 GCF_013103735.1 Etheostoma cragini
TTGAAAAGATTCATAGAAAGTCATAGTATAGTACATTGAAAAAGGTCATAAAAAGTCATAGTAGAGTACATCGAAAAAGTCATAAAAAATCATAGTATAGAATGTCGATAAAGTCCATAGAAGTGTATGTAAAAAAAAGTCAAAAAGTCATAGTATAGTACATCGATAAAAGTCATAAAAAATCATAGTATAGTACATCGAAAAAAGTCATAAAAAATAATAGTATAGTATGAAGATAAGTCAAAAAATGGTATAATATGGTACATCGAGAAAATTACGAAAAAGTCATAGTATAGTACATCGAAAAAAGTTATAATAAAGTCATAGTATAGTACATTGAAAAGAGTCATAGAAGTCATAGTTTAGTACATTGAAAAAGGTCATAAAAAAGTCAAAATAAATCATAGTATAGTATGTCGATAAAAGTCATAGTATTGTATGTCTAAAAAAGTCATAGTATGGTACCTCGAAAAAAGTCATAAAAAGTCATAGTATGGTACATCAAAAAAAGTCATAGTATAGTATGTTGATAAAAGCCATAGTATTGTATGTCTAAAAAAAGTCATAGTATAGTACATCGAAAAAGTCATAAAAAGTCATAGTATAGTACATCGAAAAAATGTATAAAAAGTCATAGTATAGTACATCGAAAAAAGTCAAGAAGTCATAGTATAGTACATCCAAAAAAGTTATAAAAAGTCATAGTATTGTACATTGAAAAGAGTCATAGAAGTCATAGTATAGTACATTGAAAAAGTCATAAAAAATCATAGTAAAGTATGAAGATAAGTCAAAAAAATTTATAATATGGTACATCGAAAAAAGTAAGAAAAAGTCATAGTATAGTACATCGAAAAGAGTCATAGAAGTCATAGTATAGTACATTGAAAAATGTCATAAAAAATTCATAATAAATCATAGTATAGTATGTCGATAAAAGTCATATTATTGTTTTTCTAAAAAAGCCATAGTATAGTACATCGAATAAAGTTATAAAAAGTCCTAGTATGGTACATCAAAAAAA
>NW_023265165.1:0-1118 GCF_013103735.1 Etheostoma cragini
TGTGTGTGTGTGTGTGTGTGTGTGTGTGTGTGTGTAGACGGACTACGACATGGTGGACTACCTGAATGAGTTGAGGGAGGGCTGCCTGGAGGCGTACACCGGGATCATCCAGGGCCTGAAGGGGGACCAGGAGAACGTGCACCGTAAGACTCTCAATATGGTTTTTCAGAATAAAATACACAGCTGCACCTTGCCCACTGAATATGGTTTTTCAGAATAAGAGCTGGAACATTAAGTTAATTTAAACAGTTAATGTTAAACAGTTAATGAGTTGAGCTAACCCCGCCCCCGTTGCCACGGTGACGGCGAGGCGACGTCGGTTCCTCTTCCTGACTGCAGTGTATCAGGAGGATTTTACGACGTCGCAGAGAAACGAGTCTGTTTCACCCAGAATGCATCAGGCTGCCGCCACACACACAGCGTCCTGGTTTTGCGAGACTCAACAGCATAGATAAATAAATAATAATAATAATAATAATAATAATAATAATAATAAAGTGATTTGAGAAGTTTTACCAACAAACCCTCAACTCCTCCTCTCCTCCTCCTCTCCTCTCCTTGTATCCTTCTCCTTCTCTCTGTACCCTTTCTTATCTTCTCTTGTCTCGGCTCTTGTCTCTTCTCTGTCCTCTCCTGTCTCCTCTCCTCTCCTCTGTCCTCGTCTCCTCTCCTCTGTCCTCGTCTCCTGTCTCCTCTCCTCGTCTCCTGTCTCCTCTCCTGTCTCCTCTCCTCTGTCCTCGTCTCCTGTCCTCTCCAATCTCCTCGCCTGTATCCTCGTCTCCTTTTCTTTCTATTTTTGTTATTTCCACTCTTCATTCTAACCCCAACCGGTCGTCAGACACCGCCTACCATGAGCCTGGGTCTGGGTCTGGGTCTGGGTCTGGGTCTGTCCGAGGTTTCTGCCTAAAAGGAAGTTTTTCCTCTCCACTGTGGCCCTGTTGCTGCTCTGGAGGAGACTACTAGAACTGTTGGGTCCTTGTAGATTCTGGAGTGTGGTCTAGACCAGGTCTATCTGTAAAGTGTCTTGAGATAACTCTTGTTATGAATTGATACTATAAATAAAATTAAATTAAATTGTCTCCTCTGTCCTCCTCCTGTCTCCCCTGTCCTCGTCTCCT
>NW_023265166.1:0-1206 GCF_013103735.1 Etheostoma cragini
CTAATGGACCAGAGTCTTGTAGGACCAGGCTAATGGACCAGAGTCTGGTAGGACCAGGCTAGTGTCCCAGAGTCTGGTAGGACCAGGCTAATGGACCAGAGTCTGGTAGGACTGGGCTAGTGTACCAGAGTCTGGTACGACCGGGCTAATGGACCAGAGTCTGGTAGAACCAGGCTAATGGACCAGAGTCTGGTAGGACCGGGCTAATGGACCAGAGTCTGGTAGAACCAGGCTAATGGACCAGAGTCTGGTAGGACCGGGCTAACGGACCAGAGTCTGGTAGGACCGGGCTAATGGACCAGAGTCTTGTAGGACCAGGCTAGATGTCTATGTTCCACTTAGGACAGGCCCTGGTGAGCTTGCTGACTCCCTGAAGCGGATCCCTGGGACACCTGATGGTTCTGAGCCATCGTTAAGGTTTTTAACCTATGAAGAACCTTCATAGCAAGAAGGTTCTGGGTTTGAATCCAGGTGGTTCCGGGTCTTTCTGTGTGGAGTTGCATGTTCTCCCCGTGTTTACGTGGGTCTCCTCCAGTCCTCCAGTTTCATCCCACCATAGAGAAATGCATGCTGGGTAACTAGGACTACATTTCAAAATTAGCCAACTGGCTACCACTGGCTCATTTCCAGAAATGTTGATTAATGTTCAATGTTCAAATAAGATGAATAAACTCTGGAATGCAGCAGTAAGGTCTACTAGATCTGGTAGATCTAGATCTAACAGGTCTTCTTAATCTAGACCTGGCAGATCTAGCTAGATCTAGTAAATCTGATAGATCTACCAGGTCTACTATATCTAGATCTACTACTATTACAGATCTAGATCTACTACTGGTACATAGTAGATCTAGTAGATAACCCGGTTGATCAGGAGAGACCGTCTATAGACGTCGATCCTGATCAACGGGGTTATGATGTGCAGGGACTGAGGACACACAGGCAGGAAGGACAAAGTTTAAATGAAGGATTTATTCCAAAGATAATGTTCAAACCAACACAGGATCCACGAAACGCCAAAAACAAAGTCCAACCTCCAAAAACCCCAAAATGTAAAGGGGAGCAAGGCAGGTACAGGTGATACACCAGGTGAACCACATCAGGGTGGGGCAGGACAATCAGGCAGACAGGAAGTCACAATGGATACAAGACGAGAGGACACTAAGACACAAGACCAGGAGGACACTAAGACACAAGACCAGGAGGACA
>NW_023265167.1:0-249 GCF_013103735.1 Etheostoma cragini
GGACTTGAACCACCATCCTTTCGGTTAACAGCCGACTGCGCTGACCTATTGCGCCACAGAGACTGCGCCTGTCTGATGCTTTATGAGCGGCATCTCGATCTTTAAGCCACAAGCATTCGCTTTGTGGCTTTTGAGGTTGCGCTGCACATGTATACTTATCAGGCTATTTTTCTGTTACTCAGAAATTGGGGAACACAATACAGTAGGGGAGAGCCGGGACAATTGAAACGCGGGACGGATGAAACATTC
>NW_023265167.1:391-623 GCF_013103735.1 Etheostoma cragini
AGTTAGGTTTTTCATTTAAAGGCTTGACTGCATGCTTATTTGGTAGACCAGTTAGTGTTCTCCACAATCCCAGACTTTCTATATTTCATGCTTGTTTACATGAGAAGCAAAACAGGCTGTAATGTCATATGTCCATGTCAGGACGGTTGAAACAGCTGTTTCAACTGTCCCCGACATGGCTGTAACTCCATGGATTTTAAGTATATGCACAAATATCTGTGTTCATACAATT
>NW_023265167.1:781-947 GCF_013103735.1 Etheostoma cragini
CCCATGTAAAAACCAGTGAAATGACGTTTTCTACGATAGAAACATGATATAAATAGAAAAATGTACTGTTCTAGCTATTAAAATAGCCCAATCATCCACAGTGCATGGTATTTCAACTACCGCTTCATAAGCGCTTCAGAATGACGGCAAATAGTTATTTACAGAC
>NW_023265167.1:1176-1354 GCF_013103735.1 Etheostoma cragini
ACTCCTGAACGGTTTTGTCCAAAGCTGAAAATGCAACGGTATTTGACAGATGACACGTGTAGGTTGCTAGTGACAACATATCAGCTTTCAGTGTGATACGACCGCTTTGTAAATTACGTTTAATTAAAAAGTGTTTCAACTGTCCCAGCTCTCCCCTACGCCACGTATCACAAAACTG
>NW_023265167.1:1431-1598 GCF_013103735.1 Etheostoma cragini
GCCTTATGTATTTTCTTGTATTACATCAAGGGACCTGCATACCAATGACCGTCAGAGATGGCAAAAGTACTCACTGCCTGTACTCAAGTAGAAGTACAAATAATTGTGTTAACAAATACTCTGGTAAAAGTAGAAGTACTGATTTAACTTCTTTACTCAAGTAAAAG
>NW_023265167.1:1608-1855 GCF_013103735.1 Etheostoma cragini
CAGGCTTAGCAATTTACTTAAAAAGAGTAAGAAGACTCGCCCCAATGGTGCTATTAAAAACCTCCTTCCCCATTCTAAATGTCAAAGGGACAGTTGGTAGTTTTCATGTGTTGTACAACCTCACTAAGTAACGTCAGAGAATCGGGCTTAAATTCCTCAAACACAGCTGAGTGTGTAGGAGAAGCAGCTGAAAAGACCTTAAAATTAGCACTGGTAATTTCCATGATAGATGCTACTTTGTCAATAA
>NW_023265167.1:2102-2309 GCF_013103735.1 Etheostoma cragini
TGTGGTGTCATTTAGCCAGAGGTCCGCCTTAGGTTTAACAGCTTTAATCTGATAAGGGGCAATAGAGTCTATGATTTCCGTGCATGTGGAATGGAACACAGAGAGAATGTTATCTGGGGAAGAGGGAGGGACCAGACCATTCTTGGTGTAAAACTGTGAGCTCACAAACGCAGATGCAAACTCTCCAGCTGAAGAGGAGGTGATGCA
>NW_023265168.1:0-3677 GCF_013103735.1 Etheostoma cragini
GTATGTAGAGACAGCAGTAGAGAGTAGTATGTAGAGAGACAACAGTAGAGAGTAGTATGTAGAGACAGCAGTAGAGAGTAGTAGGTAGAGAGACATAGATAGAGGTTTCTTCTGTATCTGAATAATAACTCCAAACACGGTCCAGGTCTACAGGAGGACAGAAACCAGGTCTCTAAAAGCTTTCTATCTGCTCAGAGAGGCTTTTATTCTGAAGGTCAACACTCAAAACCTGAAACTTATTAAATCTCTTTAGAGCTTCTATCAACCAAGGACGTCCGGTAAACGCCCCCCACGGATCAATTACCCGCTGTTGACCCCCCAGCGGGGGGGGGGCTTTTACCAAGAGGACGTCTCACTCTGGGACAAAGGTTACATCAGGTCATCATTACTGAGAGGATGGAAGAGAGACAGAAGAAAGACAAGGGCAGGCCCCACAGGGGGGAGGACAGGGGGGAGGAGGGAGGGTGTGCGAGGGGACAGAGGGACAGAGGGACACTTTGACGTTTAAAAACAAAATTGTCCCTTTTTCTAAGTTTTGTCTCTTTTGGACATTTTAAAAAAGACATTCGTCACTTTTTGGGATGTTATTTCCACGTTTTTGTCTCTTAATCTCCACACATGAAGACTGATGCTAAAATGAGACCTCACCTTCCTGTGGATGTTGTGGGTCAAAAGGTCAAAATAAAACCCGACCTTAAGTTCAAAACGTCAACAAAAGAGTTGATTTTCCATTTTGAGGGAAGACAACACGAGGGTTAAAGAAACAAGCTTTGTTGCCTGATGAGAAGTGGTTAATACTCATTGATGGTCTTAAGTCCAGTCCCGTAGGAGGGGGCCCCCCCAGCAGCCCCCCCAGCACCCCCCCAGATCAGAAGTCCTCTCTAACCCAGGAACAGCAGAGGAAGTCCCCGGGAAGCTGCCAGCCAATCACAGCTGCTGAATGGGTTTTGGAAACGCATCAGGACCTGGAGGACGTGTCTGATCGCTGCCCTGCAAGTCCCTGCCCCCCTTCTCAGGCCGGTTTATCTTCTTCTGCAGAACGGGAGCCTGCGGCGGTCCTCTGCTTCCACCTGGAAGGGAATGAAAGGTAAACACGAGGGCGTAGCTCCACTGACTCGGCGGTTTGGTCACAGAGAGGTGGTGGAGTATCCCAAAATATGGTTTACAGTCCCAGAAAGTGGAGAAGCCTCTCCTCACAGTCAGGATCAGAAGCGAGGGGGGTGCTTTTTATCAGTCTTTATAACCCTCCCTCCATCCAGCCATCCATCCATCTTCATCCCCATATCTGGTCTCGGGCTTCGGGGGGAGCAGCTCCAGCAGGGAACCCCAAACTTCTCTTTCCTGAGCCACATCAACCAGCTCTGACTGGGGGGTCCCGAGGCGTTCCCAGGCCAGGTTGGAGATATAATACCTCCACCTGGTCCTGGGTCTTTCCCGAGGCCTCCTCCCAGCTGGACGTCCCTCCACCTAGTCCTGGTCTTCCCTGAGGCCTCCTCCCAGCTGGACGACCCTCCACCTAGTCCTGGTCTTCCCTGAGGCCTCCTCCCAGCTGGACGTCCCTCCACCTAGTCCTGGGTCTTCCCTGAGGCCTCCTCCCAGCTGGACGTCCCTCCACCTAGTCCTGGGTCTTCCCAGAGGCCTCCTCCCAGCTGGACGACCCTCCACCTAGTCCTGGTCTTCCCTGAGGCCTCCTCCCAGCTGGACGACCCTCCACCTAGTCCTGGGTCTTCCCTAAGATATTTATACTATTTGTGCAACTGCAACCCAGAATTTTCCTGTCAGGATCAATAGTGTATTTCTGATTCTGATTCTTTAAAGCTTTTTCTCCCCGGGAGCTCAAAGTGTTTCTGTCTCCCAGATCTGTCCAAGCTGGCAACGTTGAAGACGCGACAGCTTTCAGCCAAAAATATTAAAATCACGGTGAAGTTGAGGTGTGTGAGAACAAAAAGACATTTTATTCTCGGTTAGTGTCCTCAGACCGGCCGGATGTGTTTGGAATTAAGAAGCATGAATGAGATCAACTGTTACTCTGAGTTACAGTTGTGTTCCTCCAACAGAGGACATGAGGACAACATGAGGACAACGTGAAGACAACATGAGGACAACATGAAGACAACACGAGGGCAACATGAGGACAACATGAGGACAACAAGAAGACAACATGAAGACAACATGAAGACAACATGAAGACAACATGAGGACAACATGAAGACAACATGAAGACAACATGAGGACAACATGAAGACAACATGAGGACAACATGAGGACAACATGAAGACAACATGAGGGCAACATGAGGACAACATAAAGACAACATGAGGACAACATGAGGACAACATGAAGACAACATGAGGACAGTGTCCTTCAGAGGAATGGGGGGGGGGGGGACTTCTGAATGAGTGATGAAGTCTCTCTGTGGACTCTGGTGACATTAACGGATGTTTTCACGTTTCGGACCAAACTCTTCGACCTATCTCCTTCAGAAAGAAGGGTTCTACATTAATAACCCGACAACATGGCCGACTGGGTCCATGCACAATCCATTCATTCATTCATTCATTCTCTCTCTCTCTCTCATTCATTCTCTCTCTCTCTCTTATTCATTCATTCATTTTCTTTCTCTCTCATTCATTCATTCATTCATTCATTCATTCTCTCTCTCTCTCATTCATTCATTCTCTCTCTCTCTTATTCATTCATTCATTTTCTCTCTCTCTCATTCATTCATTCATTCTCTCTCTCTCTTATTCATTCATTCATTTTCTCTCTCTCTCATTCATTCATCCATTCTCTCTCTCTTTCATTCATTCATTCATTTTCTCTCTCTTTCTCTCTCTCTCATTCATAAATTGTCTCTCTCTCTCATTTATTCATTCATTTTCTCTCTCTCTCTCTCATTCATTCTCTCTCTCTTATTCATTCATTCATGTATTCTCTCTCTCATTCATTAATTCTCTCTCTCTCTCATTCATTCATTCATTTTCTCTCTCTCTCTCTCTCTCATTCATTCTCTCTCTCTTATTCATTCATTCATTCATTCATTCATTCTCTCTCTCTCTCATTCATTCTCTCTCTCTCATTCATTCTCTCTCTCTTATTCATTCATTCATTCATTCATTCATTCTCTCTCCCTCTCATTTATTCATTCTCTCTCCCTCTGATTCATTAATTCGTTCATGTATTCTCTCATTCATTCTCTCTCTCATTCATTCATTCATGTATATATCCTTCAGGTTAATTGATTAAAGGTTAATTAGACACGGGACCCTCCTGGAGGGAGGACCCCTCCCTGCCAGCATGTCGTTGCAGGAATCAGAGGAGGACTCATCCCTGATTGGTTCTCCCTGACATTCTTACCCTAATAACCAATCACGTGCCTCTTGCCTAACCCTAAACCCAACCAGAGCAGCCAATCAGGGAGGAGTTCCCTAACGAGTTCCTGCAACAACAACAACTAAAAACTCTTCTTCTTTCAAAATAAGAGCAACTAAAGCCGATTGTCCACTATAAGACTAACGTCTGACACCAGCTCACATATTAAGACAAATATGATAATAGCTCGGAGGAGAGAAAGAGGTTAGAGCTCTGATGAGAGAGAGAGAGGTTAGAGCTCTGATGAGAGAGACAGAGGTTAGAGCTCTGATGAGAGAGAGAGACAGAGGTTAGAGCTCTGATGA
>NW_023265169.1:0-3501 GCF_013103735.1 Etheostoma cragini
TGTAATAACTGATCTATGTAATAACTGATCTATGTAATAACTGATCCTTGTAATAACTGATCCATGTAATAATGATCCATGTAATAACCGATCCATGTAATAACCGATCCTTGTAATAACCGATCCATGTAATAACTGATCCATGTAATAACTGATCCATGTAATAACTGATCCTTGTAATAACTGATCCATGTAATAACTGATCTATGTAATAACTGATCTATGTAATAACTGATCCTTGTAATAACTGATCCATGTAATAATGATCCTTGTAATAACCGATCCATGTAATAACCGATCCATGTAATAACCGATCCATGTAATAACCGATCCTTGTAATAACTGATCCATGTAATAACCGATCCATGTAATAACTGATCCTTGTAATAACTGATCTATGTAATAACTGATCTATGTAATAACTGATCCTTGTAATAACTGATCCTTGTAATAACCTATCCATGTAATAACCGATCCATGTAATAACTGATCCTTGTAATAACTGATCCATGTAATAACTGATCCATGTAATAACTGATCCATGTAATAACTGATCCTTGTAATAACTGATCCTTGTAATAACAATCCATGTAATAACTGATCCATGTAATAACCGATCCATGTAATAACTGATCCATGTAATAACTGATCCTTGTAATAACCTATCCATGTAATAACCGATCCATGTAATAACCGATCCATGTAATAACTGATCCTTGTAATAATGATCCTTGTAATAATTGATCCATGTAATAACTGATCCATGTAATAACTGATCCATGTAATAACTGATCCATGTAATAACTGATCCTTGTAATAACTGATCCATGTAATAACCGAGCCATGTAATAACTGATCCTTTTGTAATAACTGATCCTTGTAATAACTGATCCTTTTGTAATAACTGATCCTTGTAATAACTGATCTTTGTAATAACTGATCTATGTAATAACCGATCCTTGTAATAACTGATCCTTGTAATAACTGATCCTTGTAATAACTGATCCATGTAATAACTGATCTTTGTAATAACTGATCCATGTAATAACCGATCCATGTAATAACCGATCCATGTAATAACCGATCCATGTAATAACCGATCCATGTAATAACTGATCTATGTAATAACTGATCCTTGTAATAACTGATCTTTGTAATAACTGATCTATGTAATAACCGATCCTTGTAATAACTGATCCTTGTAATAACTGATCCATGTAATAACTGATCCATGTAATAACCGATCCTTGTAATAACCGATCCATGTAATAACCGATCCATGTAATAACCGATCCTTGTAATAACCGATCCTTGTAATAACCGATCCTTGTAATAACTGATCCTTGTAATAACTGATCCTTGTAATAACTGATCCATGTAATAACTGATCTTTGTAATAACTGATCCATGTAATAACCGATCCATGTAATAACCGATCCATGTAATAACCGATCCATGTAATAACTGATCCTTGTAATAACTGATCCATGTAATAACCGATCCATGTAATAACTGATCCTTGTAATAACCGATCCTTGTAATAACCGATCCTTGTAATAACTGATCCTTGTAATAACTGATCCTTGTAATAACTGATCAATGTAATAACTGATCTATGTAATAACTGATCCATGTAATAACTGATCCTTGTAATAACTGATCCATGTAATAACTGATCCTTGTAATAACGGATCCATGTAATAACTGATCCATGTAATAACTGATCTATGTAATAACTGATCTATATCAGAACTGATCTATGTAATAACGGATCCATGTAATAACTGATCCTTGTAATAACTGATCCTTGTAATAACTGATCCTTGTAATAACTGATCCTTGTAATAACTGATCCATGTAATAACTGATCCATGTAATAACTGATCCATGTAATAACTGATCCTTGTAATAACCGATCCATGTAATAACCGATCTATGTAATAACTGATCCATGTAATAACTGATCCATGTAATAACTGATCTATGTAATAACTGATCTATGTAATAACTGATCTATATCAGAACTGATCTATGTAATAACGGATCCATGTAATAACTGATCCATGTAATAACTGATCCATGTAATAACTGATCCTTGTAATAACTGATCCTTGTAATAACTGATCCTTGTAATAACTGATCCATGTAATAACTGATCCTTGTAATAACTGATCCATGTAATAACTGATCCATGTAATAACTGATCCTTGTAATAACTGATCCATGTAATAACTGATCCATGTAATAACTGTTCCTTGTAATAACTGATCTATGTAATAACTGATCCTTGTAATAACTGATCCTTGTAATAACTGATCCATGTAATAACTGATCCATGTAATAACTGATCTATGTAATAACTGATCCTTGTAATAACTGATCCATGTAATAACTGATCCTTGTAATAACTGATCCTTGTAATAACTGATCCTTGTAATAACTGATCCTTGTAATAACTGATCCTTGTAATAACTGATCCATGTAATAATTGATCCATGTAATAACTGATCCATGTAATAACTGATCTATGTAATAACTGATCTATGTAATAACTGATCTATGTAATAACTGATCCTTGTAATAACTGATCCATGTAATAACTGATCCATGTAATAACTGATCCTTGTAATAACTGATCCATGTAATAACTGATCCATGTAATAACTGATCCATGTAATAACTGATCCTAGTAATAACTGATCCTTTAATAATAACAATGAGCCTCTGAGAGTATTTAGAACAGAGACTTCTGATGAGTCCCAGATATCAGAGTTCTGGCGTCTTTATTTTCTATAGTACCGCTTTATGATGATTGATTATTTATTTATTTATTTTTTATCATTAATATTTTTATTATTTTTATAATTTTATTAATTTTTATTAATTTTTATTATTTTTTGTATTATACTTTCTATTGTTTAGTTTTTTATCTTTATTTTTTATTATTTTATTAATTGCATTATTGTTTTTATTGTTTTTTAATTTTTTAATTTTTTAATTAATTTTTTATCTTTTAATATTTTTAACATTTTATTAATTGTATTATTTTTGTATACATAGAGAGAGCAACGGGCCGGAGCCTGAGATGAAATGAGGTCGTCCTCTGACCTTAAAGACACAGATCTGAGCCGCTGAAGGAGGAGAAGAAGAAGAAGAAGAAGGAGAAAAGATCAAAGTGTTAGATAAATAATAAATAAAAGCCGAGCCCCGCGGGGGACGAGAAGAGAAGAAGAAAATATAGAAAACATATTCATCTGCATCTCCACCACAGAGAAAACTGCTAAAAATACTTAAAGTGGGGCAAAAAAGCAGGTCTGACCACACACACACACACACACACGCGCACACGCACATGCACACGCACACACACATACACACACACACACACACAAACACGCACACACACACACACACATAGAGACACACACACACAGACACTTTCTCTCTCACACACACACATAGAGACACACACACATAAAGACACACACACACACGTAGAGA
>NW_023265170.1:0-2080 GCF_013103735.1 Etheostoma cragini
TATGGACAGGATATCGAGGCGTAGTTGGGGCGGGGAGGGGTTGCAGTTCGGTGGGCTCGGGATCTCATCGCTGCTTTTGGCGGATGATGTGGTCCTGATGGCATCATCGGTCTGTGACCTTCAGCACTCACTCGATCGGTTCGCAACCGAGGGTGAAGTGGCTGGGATGAGGATCAGCACCTCTAAATCTGAGGCCATGGTTCTCAGCAGGAAACCGATCGAGTGCTTTCTTCGGGTAGGGAGTGAGCCCTTACCCCAAGTGAAGGAGTTTAAGTACCTTGGGGTCTTGTTCGCGAGTGAGGGGACCATGGAGCGTGAGATTGGTCGGAGAATCGGAGCAGCGGGTGCGGTATTACATTCTGTTTATTGCACCGCTGTGACGAAAAGGGAGCTGAGCCGGAAGGCAAAGGTCTCGATCTACCGGGCAATTTTCGTTCCTACCCTCACCTATGGTCATGAAGGCTGGGTCATGACCGAAAGAACGAGGTCCAGGGTACAAGCGGCCAAAATGGGTTTCCTAAGGAGGGTGGCTGGCGTCTCCCTTAGAGATGGGGTGAGAAGCTCAGTCATCCGAGAGGAGCTCGGAGTAGAGCCGCTGCTCCTTCGCGTCGAAAGGAGCCCGTTGAGGTGGCTCGGGCATCTGGTAAGGATGCCTCCTGGGCGCCTCCCTAGGGAGGTGTTCCAGGCACGTCCAGCTGGGAAGAGGCCTCAGGGAAGACCCAGGACAAGGTGGAGAGATTATATCTCCAACCTGGCCTGGGAACGCCTCGGGATCCCCCAGTCGGAGCTGGTTGATGTGGCTCGGGAAAGGGAAGTTTGGGGTCCCTTACTGGAGCTGTTGCCCCCGCGACCCGATACCGGATAAGCGGATGAAGATGGATGGATGGATGGATGGTGTGAGAAGGTAGCTATTGCTAATGCCAAACGCAGGGCTAGTGCCGCAATGGATAACGCCACTGACTACGGATCAGAAGATTCTAGGTTGGACTCCTGGCTATCTTGTAGGGCTCTTTAACGACTAAATCCATCGTTCGTCATTTCCAACTTTACCCCCCAGTATAAACCCTACAAAGAAAATATATGTCTATAAAGACCCAAATGACAAGTAATTATTGTTACAACATTTGTGTAAATTCATCTAAGCCTCTAAGTGTCAGTCAACTACAGCAACAATCAAGCTCTTGCTGTTGTTTTTCTGTTTTTGTTTGCTAATCATTTTTCCTTGAAAAAAAAAATGAATCTGGGTCACGGCAGCTTTGTAAAGCTAGTTCTCTGTTATGCCTCCAAATTGTTCCATCCTTTGCTTCATTTTACATTGATAGAAACTGGACAGCTTAGGATAAAGGTCCTGCAGGAAGCCCCACATTTACACTACAACAAAGATTTGACTGGCTTTCTGTACACTTGCCAAAAAAGATCAACACTGTTTACATACAATGGTGTGAGAATGTAGCTATTGCTCATGCACAAAAGGATACATCCGCTGTCGGGGGTCTGATTGAAAGGAAATGGTACTCTTTAAAACCAAGTTTATCTTTGGAGACTGACTCATATTGATTTAGGCGAGGAATGGCTCCTGGCTAGAGCTTCAGAAGGCAGGACTTGACAGATTAAACATCTGTCACATAGTCAGTTTGTATTCTTAAACTATTGACATTATTGTCCTATTGTCCTATTCAGTTCTAATCTCAGATGGCTTCATCTCAGAGGCTAAGAAGCATCGTGCCATGGGGGATGATGAATGGCTGTCCCGGCTGAGGACGTTTGCCGCTACAGGGGTTTGGCCTACTGATGGTGGGAATAGACCAGCCCCAAGGCAAAAGAGATGGCATGAGCTCTATCTTAAGGTACAGCTTTTTTAATGTTGTTTTAACAACTATCAACAATTAATTAATGTCATGTAACATGTCATGTCATGTCTGGTGCATTTTAATTTTGGTTAATTTTGGTTATTATTCTGCATGTGTGGATTTCACACTAAGAAAGTTTCCTTGATATTTACATTAGAAAACTAATGTGCAGACAGCCAAACCTGCTGCTGCTGCTGACCCTGCTGCTACAACTGCTGTTGACCCTGCTG
>NW_023265171.1:0-1973 GCF_013103735.1 Etheostoma cragini
CTCTCTCTCTCTCCCTCTCTCTCTCTATATCTCTCTCTATATCTCTCTCTCTCTCTCCCCCCCCACCTCTCTCTCTATCCACAGAGATTTGAACCACTTCTCGTCACATTAAATCAGATTAAATTAAATCTTCTCTGACTTCATTTCAGGAGAAATTATTTTCTGAGAAAATGTCATAAAAGCGTTTGTTTTTGTTATGATTATCTCTCCAAAGTAAAACAGCACATTACTAAATAATAAGAGAAAAAAGGTTGACACATTTTGAAAAAAAAATTCTACATATTTTAAGAAAAAAAGTCAAAATATTTTGAGAATGTGTTTTGAAATGTTTTTAAAAAAAAGTCAAAATATTTGTTGAATTTTTTTTGATTTTTTTTTTTAAAAAAGTCAAAATATTTTGAGAATGTTTTTTGAAATGTTTTTAAAAAAAAGTCAAAATATTTTGCGAATTTCTTTTGAAATGTTTTAAGAAAAAATTTCAAAATTTTTTGAGAAAAATTTGGAAATGTTTTAAGAGAAAAATCACAAGATTTCAACCAATATTTCTGATGTCAACCTTTTCCGTTCTTATTTTGAAAGACCCATTTTCTGTGATGAAAACAAACTGAAATGTGAAATGTGACCCGAGGACAACGTGGGAAAAAAGTCAAAATATTTTGAGAAAAGAACTCCAAGATATTATTATTAAAACAGACAAAGTTTCCTTTTCTTTTTTAAACCCTAACCACACCCACATACTGCCATTGCCAACAAAACAAAAGCAAAAAAATAAATAAATTTAAAAAAGAGGAGGATGAGGTGGAGAGATGGAGCATCAAGTATCAGACAAGGCAACAGATTAAAAAGGTGACTTTTTTTCCGAGTTTTGTCGCTTTATCGGCCATGTTTGTAGTTCCCATGTTAATAAGAGCAATAGAAACTGGAACAATGTCCCCCCAGACCAGGACATGTCCTCGGCGGCCAATCACGCGCTCAGCGTAGGATTACGATCCGAGTCCTTACTCCACCTTCACCTCGGGCCCGGCGTCCTCGGGGCTGCTCAGAGACGGGACGCTCTCCAGCGATTGGTTGGTGTTGCCGCCGTCCCCCGGCCCGACCAGGGGAGTCTTTTTGAGTCCCGTTTTGCGTTGGCGCCACACGTGGACTCCACCGAGGACCAGGGCACAGACGCAGGCCGCCAGCAGGAGGGACACCACCACCAACTCGCTGTAGAAGCTCTTCTCTGGGACAGCAGCCGCCCCCCCCGACCGGGCGTCTGTCCTGGGGTTCAGCACGAGGCCTTCGGTTGGGGACGCGTCACTCCGGTCCGTCGTCTCCTGCACGCCTGAGGACGAGGACAGAAACATTCTCCTTTAGTAAAAGAACGGTGAGAAGTCTCCATGCTCGGAGGTTAAAAACTTTTGGGGACAGGGCTGTCCTCTGACAAGGACGTCCTTGTCAGAGGACAGCCCTGGTTGCAGACTATACACATACACAGTGTCTCTGTGTCCCTGTACTTACCTGGAAGTGTCTCTGTGTCTCTGTATCTACCTGGAATTGTCTCTGTGTCTCTGTATCTACCTGGAAGTGTCTCTGTGTCTCTGTATCTACCTGGAATTGTCTCTGTGTCTCTGTATCTACCTGGAATTGTCTCTGTGTCTCTGTATCTACCTGGAAGTGTCTCCGTGTCTCTGTATCTACCTGGAAGTGTCTCTGTATCTACCTGGAAGTGTCTCTGTGTCTCTGTATCTACCTGGAAGTGTCTCTGTCTTTACCTGGAAGTGTCTCTGTGTCTCTGTATCTACCTGGAAGTGTCTCTGTGTCTCTGTATCTACCTGGAAGTGTCTCTGTGTCTCTGTATCCCGTTTTAGATGTCTCCGGTTCTGCGGTGAAAATGTCTTCGTAGGATTCATCTTTGCTGTCCTTCTCATGGTGTTTTTCAGCGTTGGGAAAGGGGCTGAAGGAGCGCGGGGGGGGCCTCTGCGGGGGGGCAA
>NW_023265171.1:1983-3107 GCF_013103735.1 Etheostoma cragini
GGGGCAATCCGCGGGGGGGCAACCTCTGGAGGGACAATCTGCCGGACGTGGTAGCTGGCGACTGCTTCCCTGTACCCGGCTTCCTCCGCCTCGCAGCGGTACGTCCCGAAAGTGTCCGCGGCGGCGAGGAAGCTCAGACTGCCGTCAGCGGAGCGGAGGAACAGGTGGTCCGGCAGGACCTCGGATCGGGAGGAAGACCAGGACAGGGAGGCCATGTTGGACGGCTTGCTACACTGAAGCCTCACAGCTTCGTTCAGATGAACGTTGACCTCTGGAGGACAGACAATATATGACTGGAGACACGTGACAGGCAGCGTCCGAAATGAACTCTCGTCAAGGTTATTTGCTAAGACAACATGAAGACAACATGAGGACAACATAAGGACAACATGAGGACAAAGTGAGGGCAACATGAGGACAACATGAGGACAACATGACAACATGAGGACAACATGAGGACAAAGTGAGGGCAACATGAGGACAACATGAGGACAACATGAGGACAACATGAGGACAACATGACAACATGAGGACAACATGAGGGACAACATGAGGACAACATGAGGACAACATGAAGACAACATGAAGACAACATGAAGACAACATGAGGGATAAGACCATACCTGTGGCTGAGAGCAGACTGTTCCTGGTCTGTCCCCGACATTGTTGTCCGATGTTAGCGTCCTCCAGGTCTTGAGTCCTGAGGAGTGGAGCGACAGTCAGTCATTAAAGAAGAAGCTGAAAGCAGTAAAACGTAAAAGAAGGAAAAATGCCAAAAACATGTAAGAAAGGGACACAAAGGGACACAAAGGGACACAAAGGGACACAAAGGGACACAAAGGGACACAAAGACATGTGCTCACGTACAGGTTGTGTTGCCCGGCGACCAGGGCGGTGCAGGTGCCGGTGGAGCGGCTCCACCCACACAGCGGGTCCCTGGCCAGGACACACTGGCTGCAGGTCCTGTACCCGGAGCACCGGGCCACCGGGACCGCCACCACGCCCTCCGAGGTCCCCACGTAGAGGACTCCCTGCAGGACCAGACAACACGGGGAAGTCTGGATCAGAGTGCCTGGCGCACCTTATATAGATGTGTGTATTTAAGGCGCAGGTGCCATATATAT
>NW_023265172.1:0-1357 GCF_013103735.1 Etheostoma cragini
GGGGGGGGGGGGAGAAGAAGAGGAGGAAGAGGAGGAAGAGGAGGAAGAGGAGGAAGAGGAGGAAGAGGAGGAAGGCCCTCACCACTCCTCCATCCGTTTCTGCAGCGCGGGCAGCAGGAACTGCTGGTGGAAGCAGTAGATGGAGCAGATGTTGGAGAAGACTCCCTGGACCACGTCGCACGGGAACGAGGAGCGGGACCGCGCCTCCTCCAGGAGCCGGGCGCAGAAGACCTGCAGGAGGAGACGCCACGGGGTCAGAGACGGGGACAGAGACGGGGACGCAGAGGACTCACAACACGCAACAGGACAGAGGAGACACACACATCTGGGGACGCTTCGTAGTGAGACAAAACAACAACAAGCGGCCGAGAGCGTCTTTTTGCTATGACAACAGCTACGGTATCCTAGAGCGCTATGTGGAGCGGTGCTAAGGTTAGAGAGAGAGAGAGAGAGAGAGAGAGGGAAAGAGAGAGAGAGAGAGAGAGAAAGAGAGGGAAAGAGAGAGAGAGAGAGAGAGAAAGAGAGAGGGAGAGAGAGAGATTGGACGTGAGCAGCGGGGGACTCACCTGGTCCAGCAGGTGGAGCTTGGAGACGTAGGCGATCTCTGTGTGCAGCAGCTCGTTGGCGATGTTGAAGACCCTCTGCTGGACGGACAGCTGGACACAGAGAGACAGACAGACAGAGAGACAGAGACAGACAGACAGACAGAGACAGACGGGGAGACAGACAGACAGACAGACAGAGAGACAGACAGATGGAGAGACAGACAGACAGACAGAGACAGACGGGGAGACAGACAGACAGACAGACAGACAGAGAGAGTAAGACGGGGAGACAGACAGACAGACAGACAGAGTAAGACGGGGAGACAGACAGATGGAGAGACAGACAGATGGAGAGACAGACGGACAGACAGACAGAGTAAGACGGGGAGACAGACGGACAGACAGGGAGACAGACAGATGGAGAGACAGACAGACAGACAGACAGAGAGAAAGACGGACAGACGGGGAGACAGACGGGGAGACAGCATTAATCATCTGTAGGACGTATGATGTTTGTGTGCTTTTGTTGAAGAAGAAACTAACGATTAATAAGTTTAGTTTGGTCTCTAAAAGGTTAAAAATGATGAAAAAGCCCAAGAAGACGTCCTCAAATGTCTCGTGTTGTCCCAGACTCAAAGACATTCAGTCCACTGTCCCCGAGGAGAGAAGACACTGGGACATATTCACATTTAATAAGATGACATCAGAGACTTTTACTTGTTTTCATTAGGAATGATTCAAAGTGAGTTTGTGTGTGTGAGAGTGTGTGTGTGTGTGTGTCTGTGTGTGCGAGTGTGTGTGTGTGTGTGTGT
>NW_023265173.1:0-2436 GCF_013103735.1 Etheostoma cragini
CAGACACCCACTTACACAGACACAGGCATATACACACACAAATACAGACAGACGGACAGAGACATACACACAGAGAGATAGACAGCGGCAGACAGACAGATGGACAGACAGACATAAAGACATACAGACACACAGAGACAGACAGACAGACATACATACAGACACACAAGCCTCAGATTGTCCCACAATGCAACATGAAACCCAGAGAACAGGTGCAGCTGTGGAAAGATGTAATAAACTCAATAAAACTTCTCTTTCCAATCAGCGCCGACACTCCGGCTCCCCGTAGGAAGATGGCGGGAAATTAAACGTCACATCGAGTCTCCGCTTTAACGACGGCGTGTCTCCCAAAAATACTCAGTGTACAAGTATTTGGGATGTTTTGACGTCTGGTGCATGTTGGGAATTAGCGAGATGAGCCGTTGAAAGGAGAGCGCAGAGAGAGAGTTTTCATCTCCAACACTTTGTTTCATCATCCGTCCATCACGGGTCCGATGATGAAAGGCCGCTCGTTACGCCCGGCGCCGTCCCATCTAAATTCCACATCAGGCCTCCTCCCTGAGACGGACAGCCAGAGGTTATTAGAAAGAGGGTTGGGTTCATCTCACACACACACACACACACAAACACAGACACACACACACACACACACACACTCACACACACACAGACACACACACACACACACTCACAGAGCAGCGCTGCCTGTGATCTATGATTCATGTGCGCTCATTTAAAATAGTGTGAAATATTTAAAGTTGGCTGGTCGGCCTCAGAGGGTCGAGCAGCTGACCTCTCTGTTCTTGTTACTGCATGGAGGGGGGTGGGGGGGTGGGAGGAGGAGGAGGGGGGGGGGTAGGAGGAGGAGGGGAGGAGGAGGAGGAGGGGGGGATGATACAGAGAGAAAGGCAGTAAAAGTCAGAGAGACAAGGAGGACTTGATGAAAGAGTGGAGAGAATGGATAAGATCCCTTAGAAACCCTGTCTGCACAGCGCTCTGTGGTGTTTTTAACCCCCAGCGTCGTCTTCCAGGCAGATAACCGTAACCCTGACTACAACCAGTCCCTCGCTGCCTGGAAGGCGACGTTGGGGGCTGAAATCACCCTGAAAACACCCTCCACATAACTGTGGAGCAAAGTCGGCAATACCACAGATCTTTTACTGCAATCTAATTTCCTATCTATCTATCTATCTATCTATCTATTCATCCATCCATCTCTCTCTCTCTCTCTCTCTCTCTATCCATCCATCCATCCAGGTAGAAGACCCTAAAGGACCAATCAGAGCAGACTAGGTGTTTTCAGGAGTGACAGCCTCTAAAATGGAGCATTTCAGACTAAAAGTGAACACAGGTATATTCAGACAGACAGTATGACAAATATAATGTTTATTACACGTTAAAGCAGGAAAACATGTTTTAGTAGAAACCCAAAATACAAATATTGACCTAAAAAGAACATGATATGAGCCCTGAGGCCATTTTTACAGTTCATTGTCTGGATTTATTTTATAATAACTTATAAAACATCAACCCTGTTGTCTACGGTCAAGATATGAAAATCATTTTATTCAGGACAAACTCGGTTATTTGAATATTTGGGTTGCAGTGAGGTCACTTGCATGTTAAAAATGGTTGCAGGCTCTTAAAGACAAATTAATAAATAAAACGGAACATGAATATTCCAGATATGTATTGATATCACAGACAGATAAGTAATTAATAAGCCATTTTAATCTCTAAAACTCTTCTCATATGTCTTGGGAGTCACACTGTGAAGAAATAATCATCATAACTTATACAGTTGACAAAATACATACATTTTTTCAAAGAAAGTCAAGACGCTTTTGCCCTCATGACATTTACTTATGCCAATAATCAACATGATAATGTCATATTTATTGATATTACACCCACATCAATGCTACACAAGCATGTGTGTGTCTAAAACAGTTCTCCTATATGCAAAAATAAACATAATAAACATTATAACTCACATACTATTTACATTTCTTCAAAAAAGGCCCAAATATATAATATATAATATAAATATACACCAAATCTCAAACCAGTGAGGCCATTATGCTCCATAAAACGGTAGATATCTATCTTGTGCACTATAGCATCTTTGATTGCATACTAGCCAGTTTGACCGGGAGGATTGTCCTCTTTCAGCCTCCATACTCTCTGGATGACGTTGTCTCCCATATATGGGCATGTCTCCCATATATGGGCAGGCTGCTTCCTTTTCACCCAGAGAGCAGACACGGAGCAGCGAGCTAGCGGCATAAATGAGCCAAAACGCGATGAATTATGGACATAAAGTGGATCACTCTTGGATGTAATGGTTCGGATTTAAAGCTCAACAACCCCTAAAAAAGCTAGAAGTTCCAGTCTGGATAGAAAACCACCTGTAGAGGCTAACCCGTCAGGTTTTAC
>NW_023265174.1:0-1785 GCF_013103735.1 Etheostoma cragini
CGGACCGCCTGTCACACACACACACACACACACACACACACACACACACACACACACACACACACACACACACACAGTTCAGTTACAGGAAGTCGCTGGTTTTGTGCAGTAAACCAAGTATTGGTGTTGTCACACTCAGGTGAGTCTCTCAGGTGAGTCTCTCAGGTGAGACAGTCAGGTGAGTCTCTCAGGTGAGTCTCTCAGGTGAGACAGTCAGGTGAGTCTCTCAGGTGAGTCTCTCAGGTGAGACAGTCAGGTGAGTCTCTCAGGTGAGTCTCTCAGGTGAGTCTCTCAGGTGAGACAGTCAGGTGAGACAGTCAGGTGAGTCTCTCAGGTGAGACAGTCAGGTGAGACAGTCAGGTGAGTCTCTCAAGTGAGTTTCTCAGGTGAGTCTGCCAGGTGAGTCTCTCAGGTGAGACAGTCAGGTGAGTCTCTCAGGTGAGTCTGTCAGGTGAGTCTCTCAGGTGAGTCTCTCAGGTGAGACAGTCAGGTGAGTCTCTCAGGTGAGTCTGTCAGGTGAGTCTGTCAGGTGAGTCTCTCAGGTTAGTCTCTCAGGTGAGTCTCTCAGGTGAGTCTCTCAGGTGAGTCTCTCAGGTGAGACAGTCAGGTGAGTCTCTCAGGTGAGTCTCTCAGGTGAGTCTCTCGGGTGAGTCATTCGCGAAACAAGGACGAGGAAGTTTCTCTGACTTCGGGTTAATCATGAACCGACCTGAGAGAATGAGGAAGCAGGTTACTGAATAGCCGACCTACACACACACACACGAACACACACACACACACACACATGCACAAACACACACACACACACACACACACACACTCTCAGATCTCTTTTCCCCAACACACCAACATGCTCTCTATATATAAACTGTAAAAAAGACATTACTCCGTAGTACCAGATATATACAGTATATACAATATAAATATAAAGTACCAGAATATACAGTACCAGACTATACAGTACCAGAAAATACAGTACCAGAATATACAGTACCAGACTATACAGTACCAGAACATACAGTACCAGAATATAAAGTACCAGAATATACAGTACCAGAACGTACAGTACCGAAATATACAGTACCAGAACACACAGTACCGAAAAAGACAGTACCAGACTATACAGTACCAGAATATACAGTACCAGAATATACAGTACCAGACTATACAGTACCAGACAATATAGTACCAGAATATACAGTACCAGAATATACAGCACCAGAATGTACAGTACCAGACTATACAGTACCAGAAAATACAGTACCAGACTATACAGTACCAGACTATACAGTACCGAAATATACAGTACCAGACTATACAGTACCACACTATACAGTACCGAAATATACAGTACCAGACTATACAGTACCAGACTATACAGTACCGAAATATACAGTACCAGACTATACAGTACCAGACTATACAGCACCAGACTATACAGTACCGAAATATATAGTACCAGACTATACAGTACCGAAATATACAGTACCAGACTATACAGTACCAGAATATACAGTACCAGACAATACAGTACCAGACTATACAGTACCAGAATATACAGTACCAGACTATACAGTACCAGAATATACAGTACCAGAATATACAGTACCAGACAATATAGTACCAGAATATATAGTACCAGAATATACAGTACCAGAATATACAGTACCAGACAATACAGTACCAGAATATACAGTACCAGACTATACAGTACCAGAATATACAGTACCAGAATATACAGTAGCCTACCAGACAATATAGTACCAGAATATACAGTACCAGAAT
>NW_023265175.1:0-2046 GCF_013103735.1 Etheostoma cragini
ATAGAATGTCTAAAAAAGTCATAGTATAATATGTCGAAAAAAGTCATAGTATAGAATGTCTAAAAAAGTCATAGTATAATATGTCGAAAAAAGTCATAGTATAGTAAGTCGGAAAAAGTCATAGTATAGCATGTCAGAAAAAGTCATAGTATAGAATGTCGAAAAAGTCATAGTATAGAATATCGAAAAAAGTCATAGTATAATATGTTGAAAAAAGTCATAGTATAGAATGTCTAAAAAAGTCATAGTATAATATGTCGAAAAAAGTCATAGTATAGAATGTCTAAAAAAGTCATAGTATAGAATGTCGAAAAAAGTCATAGTATAGTAAGTCGAAAAAAGTCGTAGTATAATATGTCGAAAAAAGTCATAGTAAAAAATGTCGGAAAAAGTCATAGTATAGCATGTCAGAAAAAGTCATAGTATAAAATGTCGGAAAAAGTCATAGTATAGAATGTCGAAAAACTCATAGTATAGAATGTCGAAAAAAGTCATAGTATTATATGTCGAAAAAAGTCATAGTATAGTTTGTCGAAAAAAGTCATAGTATAGAATGTCGAAAAAAGTCATAGTATAGTAAGTCGAAAAAAGTCGTAGTATAGAATGTCGAAAAAAGTCATAGTATAAAATGTCGGAAAAAGTCATAGTATAAAATGTCGGAAAAAGTCATAGTATAAAATGTCGAAAAAAGTCATAGTATAAAATGTGGGAAAAAGTCATAGTATAGTAAGTCAAAAAAAGTCGTAGTATAGAATGTCGAAAAAAGTCATAGTATAATATGTCGAAAAAAGTCATAGTATAAAATGTCGGAAAAAGTCATAGTATTATATGTCGAAAAAAGTCATAGTATAGTATGTCGAAAAAAGTCATAGTATAGCAAGTCGAAAAAAGTCATAGTATAGAATATTGGAAAAATTAAGAGTTATAGTACAATATGTCAAAAAATTCATAGTACAGAATGTCCAAAAAGTCATAGTATAGAATATCGAAAAAAGTGATAGTATAATATGTTGAAAAAAGTAATAGTATAGAATGTCGAAAAAGTCATAGTATAATATGTCGAAAAAAGTCATAGTATAGAATGTCGAAAAACTCATAGTATAGAATGTCGAAAAAGTCATAGTATAGAATATCGAAAAAAGTCATAGTATATGTTGAAAAAAGTCATAGTATAGAATGTCGAAAAAGTCATAGTATAGAATGTCGAAAAAGTCATAGTATAGAATATCGAAAAAAGTCATAGTATAATATGTTGAAAAAAGTCATAGTATAGAATGTCGAAAAAGTCATAGTATAATATGTCGAAAAAAGTCATAGTATAGAATGTCGAAAAAGTCATAGTATAGAATGTTGAAAAAAGTCATAGTATAATATGTCGAAAAAGTCATAGTATAATATGTCGAAAAAAGTCATAGTATAGAATGTCGAAAAAGTCATAGTATAGAATGTCAAAAAAAGTCATAGTATAATATGTTGAAAAAAGTCATAGTATAGAATGTCGAAAAAAGTCATAGTATAGAATATTGGAAAAATTAAAAGTTATAGTATAATATGTCGAAAAATTCATAGTATAGAATGTCGAAAAAGTCATAGTATAGAATATCGAAAAAAGTCATGGTATAAATATGTTGAAAAAAGTCATAGTATAGTATGTCGAAAAAAGTCATAGTATAGAATGTCGAAAAAAGTCATAGTATAATATGTCGAAAAAAGTCATAGTATAGAATGTCGAAAAAAGTCATAGTATAGAATATCGAAAAAAGTCATAGTATAGAATGTTGAAAAAAGGCATAGTATAATATGTCGAAAAAAGTCATAGTATAGAATGTCGAAAAAAGTCATAGTATAATATGTCGAAAAAAGTCATAGTATAGAATGTCGAAAAAAGTCATAGTATAATATGTCGAAAAAAGTCATAGTATAGAATGTCGAAAAAAGTCATTGTATAGAATGTCGAAAAAAGTCATAGTATAGAATGTCGAAAAAAGTCATAGTATAGCATGTCGGAAAAAGTCATAGTATAGCATGTCGGAAAAAGTCATAGTA